>NW_026735119.1:0-168739 GCF_949786415.1 Peromyscus eremicus
TTGTTTCCCAGTCAGAAATGGAGTTGATTCCCATGCAGTTTCTGGTCCTACGTGCAAGAGTTGTTTTCTGGTAAGAAGAGTCACTATTGCGCTCCCATTGTCATACACAGGGCAAATAGCACTCGCGTCTGTTCCCAGCAAGTACAGTGTATTGGACTGAAGAGGATCTACTATTCTTGTCAGTTTTTTAAGCAGAATTTAACTAGATATGACCGTGTGTGTAGGAAGCACAGTTCTTTTGTTCTGAGCAAGCTCATTGTTTTGGCCCTAAAGGAAACACATTAGAGTAGAAGAGTGCTCTTTTCTCAAAAGCAGAGTGTGTTTTTTGTAAGGCGAGCTAGTGTTTGTTTCCCAGTCCTAAATGGAGTTGAATCACATGTAGTTTTTGGTCCTGCGAGCAAGGGATGTTTTCTGGTAAGAAGAGTCACTATTGCGCTCCCATTGCCATACACAGTGCAAATAGCACTCGCGTCTGTTCGCAGCAAGTACAGTGTATTGGACTGAAGATGAGCTACTGTTCTTGTCAGTTTCCTAAGCAGAGTTGAACTAGATATGGCCCCTGTGTGTAGGAAGCACACAGTTCTTTTGTTCTGAGCAAGCACACTGTTCAGACCCCATAGGAAACACAGTAGAGTAGAAGAGTGCTGTTTTCTCAAAAGCAGAGTGTGTTTCTTGTAAGGCGAGCTAGCGTTTGTTTCCCAGTCCGAAATGGAGTTGAATCCCATGCAGTTTCGGTTCCTACGAGCAAGAGTTGTTTTCTGGTAAGAAGAGTCTCTATTGCGCTCCCATTATCATACACAGGGCAAATAGAACTGGCGTCTGTTCCCAGCATGTACAGTGTATTGGACTGAAGAAGACCAACTGTTCTTGTCAGTTTCCTAAGCAGAGTTGAACTAGATATAGCCCGTGTGTGTAGGAAGCACAGTTCTTTTGTTCTTAGCAAGCTCACTATTCTGGCCCTATAGGAAAAACAGTAGAGTAGAAGAGTGCTCTTTTCTCAAAAGCAGAGTGTGTTTCTTGTAAGGCGAGCTAGCGTTTGTTTCCCAGTCCTAAATGGAGTTGAATCACATGCAGTTTCTGGTCCTATGAGCAAGAGTTGTTTTCTGGTAAGAAGAGTCACTGTTGTACTCCCATTGTCAAACACAGGGCAAATAGCACTGGCGTCTATTCCCAGCATGTACAGTGTATTGGAATGAAGAGGATCTACTGTTCTTGTCAGTTTCCCAAGCAGAATTGAACTAGATAATGCCGTTTGTGTAGGAAGCACAGTTCTTTTTTTCTGAGCAAGCTCACTATTCTGGCCCTATAGGAAACACAGTAGAGTAGAAGAGTGCTCTTTTCTCAAAAGCAGAGTGTGTTTCTCGTAAGGCGAGCTAGTGTTTGTTTCCCACTCCTAAATGGAGTTGAATCACATGCAGTTTTTGGTCCCATGAGCAAGAGTTTTTTTCTGGTAAGGAAAGTCACATTGCGCTCCCATTGCCATACACAGTACAAATAGCACTCGCATCTGTTCCCAGCAAGTACAGTGCATTGGACTGAAGAGGAGCTACTGTTCTTGTCAGTTTCCTAAGCAGAGTTGAACTAGATATGGCCCGTGTGTGTAGGAAGCACAGTTCTTTTGTTCTGAGCAAGCTCACTGTTCGGACCCCATAGGAAACACTTTAGAGTAGAAGAGGGCTCTTTTCTCAAAAAGAGTGTGTTTCTTGTAAGGCGAGCTAGTGTTTGTTTCGCAGTCCTAAATGGAGTTGAAACACATGCAGTTTCTGGTCCTACGAGCAAGAGTTGTTTTCTGCTAAGAACAGTCATTATTGCACTCATATTGTCATCCACAGGGCAAATAGCACTCCCATCTGTTCCAAGCAAATACAGTTTATTGGACTGAAGAGGATCTACTATTCTTGTCAGTTTTTTAAGCAGAATTGAACTAGATATGACCGTGTGTGTAGGAAGCACAGTTCTTTTGTTCTGAGCAAGCTCACTGTTTTGGCCCTATAGGAAACCCAGTAGAGTAGAAGAGTGCTCTTTTCTCAAAAGCAGAGTGTGTTTCATGTAAGGCGAGCTAGCTTTTGTTTCCCAGTCCTAAATGGAGTTGAATCACATGCAGTTTCTGGTCCTACAAGCAAGAGTTGTTTTCTAGTAAGAAGAGTCACTACTGTGTTCCCATTGCCATACACAGGGCAAATAGGACTCGCGTCTGTTCCCAGGATGTACAGTGTATTGGAGTGAAGAGGATCTACTGTTCTTGTCAGTTTCCTAAGCAAAGTTGAACTAGATATGGCCCGTGTGTGTAGGAAGTACACTTCTTTTGTTCTGAGCAAGCTCACTCTTCTGGCCCTGTAGGAAACACAGTAGAGTAGAAGAGTGCTCTTTTCTCAAAAGCAGAATGTGTTTCTTGTAAGGCGAGCTAGCGATTGTTTCCCAGTCCTAAATGGAGTTCAATCACATGCAGTTTCTGGTCCTATGAGCAAGAGTTGTTTTCTGATAAGAAGAGTCACTGTTGCGCTCCCATTGTCATACCCCGGGCAAAAAGCACTGGCGTCTGTTCCCAGCATGTAAAGTGTATTGGACTGAAGAGGATCTACAGTTCTTGTCAGTTTCCTTAGCAGAGTTGAACTAGATATGGCCTGTGTGTGTAGGAAGCACAGTTCTTTTGTTCTGAGCAAGCTCACTCTTCTGGCCTATAGGAAACACAGTAGAGTAGAAGAGTGCTCTTTTCTCAAAAGCAGAGTGTGTTTCTTGTAAGGCGAGCTTGCGTTTGTTTCCCAGTCCTAAATGGAGTTGAATCACATGCAGTTTCTGGTCCTACGAGCAAGAGTTGTTTTCTGGAAAGGAAAGTCACTATTGTGCTCCTTTTGCCATTCACAGTGCAAATAGCACTCGCGTCTGTTCCCAGCAAGTACAGTGTATTGGACTGAAGAGGAGCTACGGCTCTTGTCAGTTTCCTAACCAGAGTTGAACTAGATATGGCCCGTGTGTGTAGGAAACACAGTTCTTTTGTTCTGAGCAAGCTCACTGTTCAGACCCCATAGGAAATACAGTAGAATAGAAGAGTGCTCTTTTCTCAAAAGCAGAATGTGTTTCTTGTAAGGCGAGCTAGCGTGTGTTTCCCAGTCCAAAATGGAGTTGAATCACATGCAGTTTCTGGTCCAACCAACAAGGGATGTTTTCTGGAAAGGAAAGTCACTATTGTTCTCCCTTTGCCATAAACAGTGCAAATAGCACTCACGTCTGTTCCCAGCAAGTACAGTGTATTGGACTGAAGAGGAGCTACTGTTCTTGTCAGTTTCCTAAGCAGAGTTGAACTAGATATGGCCCGTGTGTGTAGAAAGCACAGTTCTTTTGTTCTGAGCAAGCTCACTGTTCTGGCCCTATAGGAAACACAGAAGAGTAGAAGAGTGCTCTTTTCTCAGAAGCAGAGTTTGTTTCTTGTAAGGCGAGCTAGCGTTTGTTTCCCAGTCCTAAATGGAGTTGAATCACATGCAGTTTCTGGTCCTAAGAGCAAGAGTTGTTTTCTGGTAAGAAGAGTCACTATTGTGCTACAATTGTTTTACACAGGGCAAATAGCACTGGCGTCTGTTCCCAGCATGTACCATGTATTGGACTGAAGAGGATCTATTGTTCTTGTCAGGTTCCTAAGAAGAATTGAACTAGATACGGCCATGTGTGTAGGAAGCACAGTTCTTTGTTCTGAGCAAGCTCACTGTCTTTCCCTATAGGAAACACAGTAGAGTAGAAGAGTGCTCTTTTCTCAAAAGCAGAGTGTGTTTCTTGTAAGGCGAGCTAGCGTTTGTTTCCCAGTCCTAAATGGAGTTGAATCACATGCAGTTTCTCTTCCTACGAGCAAGAGTTGTTTTCTGGTAAGGAAAGTCACTATTGTGTTCCCACTGCCATACACAGTGCAAATAGCACTCGCGTCTGTTCCCAGCAAGTACAGTGTATCAGACTGAAGAGGAGCTACTGTTCTTGTCAGTTTCTTAAGCAGAGTTGAACGAGATATTTCCCGTGTGTGTAGGAAGCACAGTTCTCTTGTTCTGAGCAAGCTCACTGTTCTGGCCCTATAGGAAACACAGTAGAGTAGAAGAGTGCTCTTTTCTCTAAAGCAGAGTGTGTTTCTTGTAAGGCGAGCTAGCGTTTGTTTCCCAGTCATAAATGGAGTTGAGTCACAGGCAGTTTTTGTTCCTACGAGCAAGAGTTGTTTTCTGGTAAGAAGAGTCACTATTGCGCTCCAAATTCCATACACAGTGCAAATAGCACTCGCGTCTGTTCCCAGCAAGTACAGTGTATTGAACTGAATAGGAGCTACTGTTCTTGTCAGTTTCCTCAGCAGAGTTGAACTAGATATGGTCCATGTGTGTAGGAAGCACAGTTCTTTTGTTCTGAGCAAGCTCACTGTTTGGACCCCATAGGAAACACAGTAGAGTAGAAGAGTGCTCTGTTGCTGTAGAATTTCTCTCCAGCTCCCACCACCAAGTCCCGCCAGTCTCAGAGCCCACTTATAAAATAAACACACAGACTCTTACATTATTTAAACTGCTTGGCCATTAGCTCAGGCCTGTTATTGTCTAGCTCTTACTCTTATATTTAGCCCATTTCTATTAATCTTTACTTTGCCACATGGCTCATGGCTTACTGGTACCTTACATCTTCCTTGTCCTGATGGCGGCTGGCAGAGTCTCTCTCTCAGCCTTCCACTTCCCCGCTTTATTCTCCTCCTTGCCCCGCCTACACTTCCTGCCTAGCCAACGGCCAATCAGTGTTTTATTGATTAATTAGCAACACATTTGCCATACATCCCACAGCACTTCCCCCCTTTTTTTTTCAAAAAGGAAGGTTTTAACCTTAACAAAGTAAAATTACATATAATTTGGCAATTTGGGCGTAGCTTCTCTTACTACTTCCTACTGGAAGGCGGCGCTGTATCTTGTGGGGAAACAAAAAAAAATTTAGAATTATGGAATAGTCCATGAGGCTGTATCGTCTGAGCCAGATGCCTTTAAACCATTATGGATGTTGGATCATCTGGGCCATGGTGTCATAGGAGACCTTCAGGGGGTCTTGGCTGGTCAAACCTGATGTATCTTAATCTTGAACAAATCCATAGCCTCTGGCTTTCTGTGGAAACAAAAGAGACTCTTTTCCAAAGCAACATATCCTTACATCCAAATTTTGAAGTCAAGGTATCTTTAAAATATACATTTTGGCATAACTCTACAGCTTTTACAATCAAAAGTTTTTCTGCAGTTAAAAGTCCCAACGACAACACAATCCAGATTCTCTGTGTAATATCCATTTTTACGTGGCTTATTTTTTATACTACCTTTACTGTCTCTTTAATGACTTTATTTTTTAAAACTATGTATTTGTTTCTATAACTCTATATATCACCTTTTTTGTCTCTTTCAAGCCTACGTATCTTTTACACACATTGTAAACTATTACATCTGAATCTGTCTTATTGTGAATCTATTGCTTTAAACTGCAGCAGCTGTGGCTGCTGGCACTGCCCACCTCGGCTTCCCAACATGGCTACGTTTTCCACCAGCTCTGGGAGCCATCAACTCTCAGAAATAGTGGGTCTCTGCTTTTATCAAAGCAGCGTGTAGCCCAGAAATCTCTTTTTTTTTGTTTTGTTTTGTTTTGTACTAGCAAAGGCTAAATCCACCACACAGCTTAATGTGCCACTTGCAGAGGCCTCATTCCCGCCATACTGCAGGTCAAGCATGCACGCCAGGAACCCGCCATAATAGCTCAAACACGCAGGCTGCCACTAGCTTGAAAGAGACAACTAGGAGCTGTTTTTAGCTCCGTTTTAGAATCTTTTTTCTCAGTTTTTAGGTGGAAACTCTTGCCAACACTTTGGACGCCATTTGTTGCTGGAGAATTTCTCTCCAGCTCCCACCACCAAGTCCCGCCAGTCTCAGAGCCCACTTATAAAATAAACACAAAGACTCTTACATTATTTAAACTGCTTGGCCATTAGCTAAGGCCTGTTATTGCCTAGCTCTTACTCTTATATTTAGCAGATTTCTATTAATTTTTACTTTGCCACATGGCTCATGGCTTACTGGTACCTTACATCTTCCTTGTCCTGATGGCGGCTGGCAGTGTCTCTCTCTCAGCCTTCCACTTCCCTGCTTTATTCTCCTCCTTGCCCCGCCTACACTTCCTTCCTAGCCAACGGCCAATCAGTGTTTTATTGATTAATTAGCAACACATTTGCCATACATCCCACAGCAGTGCTCTTTTCTCAAAAGCAGAGTGTATTACTTGTAAGGCGAGCTAGCGTTTGTTTCCTAGTCCTAAATGGAGTTGATTAACATGCAGTTTCTCGTCCTACGAGCAAGAGTTGTTTTCTGGTAAGGAAAGTCACTATTGTGTTCCCACTGCCATACACAGTGCAAATAGCACTCGCGTCTGTTCCCAGCAAGTACAGTGTATCGGACTGAAGAGGAGCTACTGTTCTTGTCAGTTTCCTAAGCAGAGTTGAACGAGATATTTCCCGTGTGTGTAGGAAGCACAGTTCTCTTGTTCTGAGCAAGCTCACTGTTCTGGCCCTATAGGAAACACAGTAGAGTAGAAGAGTGCTCTTTTCTCTAAAGCAGAGTGTGTTTCTTGTAAGGCGAGCTAGCGTTTGTTTCCCAGTCATAAATGGAGTTGAGTCACAGGCAGTTTTTGTTCCTACGAGCAAGAGTTGTTTTCTGGTAAGAAGAGTCACTATTGCGCTCCAAATTCCATACACAGTGCAAATAGCACTCGCGTCTGTTCCCAGCAAGTACAGTGTATTGAACTGAATAGGAGCTACTGTTCTTGTCAGTTTCCTCAGCAGAGTTGAACTAGATATGGTCCATGTGTGTAGGAAGCACAGTTCTTTTGTTCTGAGCAAGCTCACTGTTTGGACCCCATAGGAAACACAGTAGAGTAGAAGAGTGCTCTGTTGCTGTAGAATTTCTCTCCAGCTCCCACCACCAAGTCCCGCCAGTCTCAGAGCCCACTTATAAAATAAACACACAGACTCTTACATTATTTAAACTGCTTGGCCATTAGCTCAGGCCTGTTATTGTCTAGCTCTTACTCTTATATTTAGCCCATTTCTATTAATCTTTACTTTGCCACATGGCTCATGGCTTACTGGTACCTTACATCTTCCTTGTCCTGATGGCGGCTGGCAGAGTCTCTCTCTCAGCCTTCCACTTCCCCGCTTTATTCTCCTCCTTGCCCCGCCTACACTTCCTGCCTAGCCAACGGCCAATCAGTGTTTTATTGATTAATTAGCAACACATTTGCCATACATCCCACAGCACTTCCCCCCTTTTTTTTTCAAAAAGGAAGGTTTTAACCTTAACAAAGTAAAATTACATATAATTTGGCAATTTGGGCGTAGCTTCTCTTACTACTTCCTACTGGAAGGCGGCGCTGTATCTTGTGGGGAAACAAAAAAAAATTTAGAATTATGGAATAGTCCATGAGGCTGTATCGTCTGAGCCAGATGTTTTTAAACCATTATGGATGTTGGATCATCTGGGCCATGGTGTCATAGGAGACCTTCAGGGGGTCTTGGCTGGTCAAACCTGATGTATCTTAATCTTGAACAAATCCATAGCCTCTGGCTTTCTGTGGAAACAAAAGAGACTCTTTTCCAAAGCAACATATCCTTACATCCAAATTTTGAAGTCAAGGTATCTTTAAAATATACATTTTGGCATAACTCTACAGCTTTTACAATCAAAAGTTTTTCTGCAGTTAAAAGTCCCAACGACAACACAATCCAGATTCTCTGTGTAATATCCATTTTTACGTGGCTTATTTTTTATACTACCTTTACTGTCTCTTTAATGACTTTATTTTTTAAAACTATGTATTTGTTTCTATAACTCTATATATCACCTTTTTTGTCTCTTTCAAGCCTACGTATCTTTTACACACATTGTAAACTATTACATCTGAATCTGTCTTATTGTGAATCTATTGCTTTAAACTGCAGCAGCTGTGGCTGCTGGCACTGCCCACCTCGGCTTCCCAACATGGCTACGTTTTCCACCAGCTCTGGGAGCCATCAACTCTCAGAAATAGTGGGTCTCTGCTTTTATCAAAGCAGCGTGTAGCCCAGAAATCTCTTTTTTTTTGTTTTGTTTTGTTTTGTACTAGCAAAGGCTAAATCCACCACACAGCTTAATGTGCCACTTGCAGAGGCCTCATTCCCGCCATACTGCAGGTCAAGCATGCACGCCAGGAACCCGCCATAATAGCTCAAACACGCAGGCTGCCACTAGCTTGAAAGAGACAACTAGGAGCTGTTTTTAGCTCCGTTTTAGAATCTTTTTTCTCAGTTTTTAGGTGGAAACTCTTGCCAACACATTGGACGCCATTTGTTGCTGGAGAATTTCTCTCCAGCTCCCACCACCAAGTCCCGCCAGTCTCAGAGCCCACTTATAAAATAAACACAAAGACTCTTACATTATTTAAACTGCTTGGCCATTAGCTAAGGCCTGTTATTGCCTAGCTCTTACTCTTATATTTAGCAGATTTCTATTAATTTTTACTTTGCCACATGGCTCATGGCTTACTGGTACCTTACATCTTCCTTGTCCTGATGGCGGCTGGCAGTGTCTCTCTCTCAGCCTTCCACTTCCCTGCTTTATTCTCCTCCTTGCCCCGCCTACACTTCCTGCCTAGCCAACGGCCAATCAGTGTTTTATTGATTAATTAGCAACACATTTGCCATACATCCCACAGCAGTGCTCTTTTCTCAAAAGCAGAGTGTATTACTTGTAAGGCGAGCTAGCGTTTGTTTCCTAGTCCTAAATGGAGTTGATTAACATGCAGTTTCTCGTCCTACGAGCAAGAGTTGTTTTCTGGTAAGGAAAGTCACTATTGTGTTCCCACTGCCATACACAGTGCAAATAGCACTCGCGTCTGTTCCCAGCAAGTACAGTGTATCGGACTGAAGAGGAGCTACTGTTCTTGTCAGTTTCCTAAGCAGAGTTGAACGAGATATTTCCCGTGTGTGTAGGAAGCACAGTTCTCTTGTTCTGAGCAAGCTCACTGTTCTGGCCCTATAGGAAACACAGTAGAGTAGAAGAGTGCTCTTTTCTCTAAAGCAGAGTGTGTTTCTTGTAAGGCGAGCTAGCGTTTGTTTCCCAGTCATAAATGGAGTTGAGTCACAGGCAGTTTTTGTTCCTACGAGCAAGAGTTGTTTTCTGGTAAGAAGAGTCACTATTGCGCTCCAAATTCCATACACAGTGCAAATAGCACTCGCGTCTGTTCCCAGCAAGTACAGTGTATTGAACTGAATAGGAGCTACTGTTCTTGTCAGTTTCCTCAGCAGAGTTGAACTAGATATGGTCCATGTGTGTAGGAAGCACAGTTCTTTTGTTCTGAGCAAGCTCACTGTTTGGACCCCATAGGAAACACAGTAGAGTAGAAGAGTGCTCTGTTGCTGTAGAATTTCTCTCCAGCTCCCACCACCAAGTCCCGCCAGTCTCAGAGCCCACTTATAAAATAAACACACAGACTCTTACATTATTTAAACTGCTTGGCCATTAGCTCAGGCCTGTTATTGTCTAGCTCTTACTCTTATATTTAGCCCATTTCTATTAATCTTTACTTTGCCACATGGCTCATGGCTTACTGGTACCTTACATCTTCCTTGTCCTGATGGCGGCTGGCAGAGTCTCTCTCTCAGCCTTCCACTTCCCCGCTTTATTCTCCTCCTTGCCCCGCCTACACTTCCTGCCTAGCCAACGGCCAATCAGTGTTTTATTGATTAATTAGCAACACATTTGCCATACATCCCACAGCACTTCCCCCTTTTTTTTTTTGAAAAAGGAAGGTTTTAACCTTAACAAAGTAAAATTACATATAATTTGGCAATTTGGGCGTAGCTTCTCTTACTACTTCCTGCTGGAAGGCGGCGCTGTATCTTGTGGGGAAACAAAAAAAAATTTAGAATTATGGAATAGTCCATGAGGCTGTATCGTCTGAGCCAGATGCCTTTAAACCATTATGGATGTTGGATCATCTGGGCCATGGTGTCATAGGAGACCTTCAGGGGGTCTTGGCTGGTCAAACCTGATGTATCTTAATCTTGAACAAATCCATAGCCTCTGGCTTTCTGTGGAAACAAAAGAGACTCTTTTCCAAAGCAACATATCCTTACATCCAAATTTTGAAGTCAAGGTATCTTTAAAATATACATTTTGGCATAACTCTACAGCTTTTACAATCAAAAGTTTTTCTGCAGTTAAAAGTCCCAACGACAACACAATCCAGATTCTCTGTGTAATATCCATTTTTACGTGGCTTATTTTTTATACTACCTTTACTGTCTCTTTAATGACTTTATTTTTTAAAACTATGTATTTGTTTCTATAACTCTATATATCACCTTTTTTGTCTCTTTCAAGCCTACGTATCTTTTACACACATTGTAAACTATTACATCTGAATCTGTCTTATTGTGAATCTATTGCTTTAAACTGCAGCAGCTGTGGCTGCTGGCACTGCCCACCTCGGCTTCCCAACATGGCTACGTTTTCCACCAGCTCTGGGAGCCATCAACTCTCAGAAATAGTGGGTCTCTGCTTTTATCAAAGCAGCGTGTAGCCCAGAAATCTCTTTTTTTTTGTTTTGTTTTGTTTTGTACTAGCAAAGGCTAAATCCACCACACAGCTTAATGTGCCACTTGCAGAGGCCTCATTCCCGCCATACTGCAGGTCAAGCATGCACGCCAGGAACCCGCCATAATAGCTCAAACACGCAGGCTGCCACTAGCTTGAAAGAGACAACTAGGAGCTGTTTTTAGCTCCGTTTTAGAATCTTTTTTCTCAGTTTTTAGGTGGAAACTCTTGCCAACACATTGGACGCCATTTGTTGCTGGAGAATTTCTCTCCAGCTCCCACCACCAAGTCCCGCCAGTCTCAGAGCCCACTTATAAAATAAACACAAAGACTCTTACATTATTTAAACTGCTTGGCCATTAGCTAAGGCCTGTTATTGCCTAGCTCTTACTCTTATATTTAGCAGATTTCTATTAATTTTTACTTTGCCACATGGCTCATGGCTTACTGGTACCTTACATCTTCCTTGTCCTGATGGCGGCTGGCAGTGTCTCTCTCTCAGCCTTCCACTTCCCTGCTTTATTCTCCTCCTTGCCCCGCCTACACTTCCTTCCTAGCCAACGGCCAATCAGTGTTTTATTGATTAATTAGCAACACATTTGCCATACATCCCACAGCAGTGCTCTTTTCTCAAAAGCAGAGTGTATTACTTGTAAGGCGAGCTAGCGTTTGTTTCCTAGTCCTAAATGGAGTTGATTAACATGCAGTTTCTCGTCCTACGAGCAAGAGTTGTTTTCTGGTAAGGAAAGTCACTATTGTGTTCCCACTGCCATACACAGTGCAAATAGCACTCGCGTCTGTTCCCAGCAAGTACAGTGTATCGGACTGAAGAGGAGCTACTGTTCTTGTCAGTTTCCTAAGCAGAGTTGAACGAGATATTTCCCGTGTGTGTAGGAAGCACAGTTCTCTTGTTCTGAGCAAGCTCACTGTTCTGGCCCTATAGGAAACACAGTAGAGTAGAAGAGTGCTCTTTTCTCTAAAGCAGAGTGTGTTTCTTGTAAGGCGAGCTAGCGTTTGTTTCCCAGTCATAAATGGAGTTGAGTCACAGGCAGTTTTTGTTCCTACGAGCAAGAGTTGTTTTCTGGTAAGAAGAGTCACTATTGCGCTCCAAATTCCATACACAGTGCAAATAGCACTCGCGTCTGTTCCCAGCAAGTACAGTGTATTGAACTGAATAGGAGCTACTGTTCTTGTCAGTTTCCTCAGCAGAGTTGAACTAGATATGGTCCATGTGTGTAGGAAGCACAGTTCTTTTGTTCTGAGCAAGCTCACTGTTTGGACCCCATAGGAAACACAGTAGAGTAGAAGAGTGCTCTGTTGCTGTAGAATTTCTCTCCAGCTCCCACCACCAAGTCCCGCCAGTCTCAGAGCCCACTTATAAAATAAACACACAGACTCTTACATTATTTAAACTGCTTGGCCATTAGCTCAGGCCTGTTATTGTCTAGCTCTTACTCTTATATTTAGCCCATTTCTATTAATCTTTACTTTGCCACATGGCTCATGGCTTACTGGTACCTTACATCTTCCTTGTCCTGATGGCGGCTGGCAGAGTCTCTCTCTCAGCCTTCCACTTCCCCGCTTTATTCTCCTCCTTGCCCCGCCTACACTTCCTGCCTAGCCAACGGCCAATCAGTGTTTTATTGATTAATTAGCAACACATTTGCCATACATCCCACAGCACTTCCCCATTTTTTTTTCAAAAAGGAAGGTTTTAACCTTAACAAAGTAAAATTACATATAATTTGGCAATTTGGGCGTAGCTTCTCTTACTACTTCCTGCTGGAAGGCGGCGCTGTATCTTGTGGGGAAACAAAAAAAAATTTAGAATTATGGAATAGTCCATGAGGCTGTATCGTCTGAGCCAGATGCCTTTAAACCATTATGGATGTTGGATCATCTGGGCCATGGTGTCATAGGAGACCTTCAGGGGGTCTTGGCTGGTCAAACCTGATGTGTCTTAATCTTGAACAAATCCATAGCCTCTGGCTTTCTGTGGAAACAAAAGAGACTCTTTTCCAAAGCAACATATCCTTACATCCAAATTTTGAAGTCAAGGTATCTTTAAAATATACATTTTGGCATAACTCTACAGCTTTTACAATCAAATGTTTTTCTGCAGTTAAAAGTCCCAACGACAACACAATCCAGATTCTCTGTGTAATATCCATTTTTACGTGGCTTATTTTTTATACTACCTTTACTGTCTCTTTAATGACTTTATTTTTTAAAACTATGTATTTGTTTCTATAACTCTATATATCACCTTTTTTGTCTCTTTCAAGCCTACGTATCTTTTACTCACATTGTAAACTATTACATCTGAATCTGTCTTATTGTGAATCTATTGCTTTAAACTGCAGCAGCTGTGGCTGCTGGCACTGCCCACCTCGGCTTCCCAACATGGCTACGTTTTCCACCAGCTCTGGGAGCCATCAACTCTCAGAAATAGTGGGTCTCTGCTTTTATCAAAGCAGCGTGTAGCCCAGAAATCTCTTTTTTTTTGTTTTGTTTTGTTTTGTACTAGCAAAGGCTAAATCCACCACACAGCTTAATGTGCCACTTGCAGAGGCCTCATTCCCGCCATACTGCAGGTCAAGCATGCACGCCAGGAACCCGCCATAGTAGCTCAAACACGCAGGCTGCCACTAGCTTGAAAGAGACAACTAGGAGCTGTTTTTAGCTCCGTTTTAGAATCTTTTTTCTCAGTTTTTAGGTGGAAACTCTTGCCAACACTTTGGACGCCATTTGTTGCTGGAGAATTTCTCTCCAGCTCCCACCACCAAGTCCCGCCAGTCTCAGAGCCCACTTATAAAATAAACACAAAGACTCTTACATTATTTAAACTGCTTGGCCATTAGCTAAGGCCTGTTATTGCCTAGCTCTTACTCTTATATTTAGCAGATTTCTATTAATTTTTACTTTGCCACATGGCTCATGGCTTACTGGTACCTTACATCTTTCTTGTCCTGATGGCGGCTGGCAGTGTCTCTCTCTCAGCCTTCCACTTCCCTGCTTTATTCTCCTCCTTGCCCCGCCTACACTTCCTGCCTAGCCAACGGCCAATCAGTGTTTTATTGATTAATTAGCAACACATTTGCCATACATCCCACAGCAGTGCTCTTTTCTCAAAAGCAGAGTGTATTACTTGTAAGGCGAGCTAGCGTTTGTTTCCTAGTCCTAAATGGAGTTGATGAACATGCAGTTTCTGGTCCTACGAGCAAGAGTTGTTTTCTGGTAAGGAAAGTCACTATTGCGCTCCCATTGCCATACACATTACAAATAGCACTCGAGTCTGTTCCCAGGAAGTACAGTGTATTGGACTGAATAGGAGCTACTGTACTGTCAGTTCCCTAAGCAAAGTTGAACTAGATATGGTCCGTGTGTAGGAAGCACAGTTTTTTGTTCTTAGCAAGCTCACTGTTTGGACCCCATAGGAAACACAGTAGAGTAGAAGAGTGCTCTTTTCTCAAAAGCAGAGTGTGTTTCATGTAAGGCTAGCTAGCATTTGTTTCCCAGTCCTAAATGGAGTTGAATCACATGCAGTTTCTGGTCCTATGAGCAAGAGTTGTTTTCTGGTAAGGAAAGTCACTATTGCGCTCCCATTGCCATACATAGTGCAAATAGCACTCGGTCCATTCCCAGCAAGTACAGTGTATCGGACTGAAGAGGAGCTACTGTTCTTGTCAGTTTCCTAAGCAGAGTTGAACTAGATATGGCCCGTGTGAAGGAAGCACAGTTCTTTTGTTCTGATCAAGCTCACTGTTCTGGCCCTATAGGAAAAACAGAAGAGTAGAAGAGTGCTCTTTTCTCAAAAGCAGAGTGTTTTTCTTGTAAGGCGAGCTAGCGTTTGTTTCCCAGTCTTAAATGGAGTTGAGACACATGCAGTTTCTGGTCCTAGGAGCAAGAGTTGTTTTCTGGTAAGAAGAGTCACTATTGCACTCCTATTGCCATACACAGTGCAAATAGCACTTGCATCTGTTCCCAGCAAGTACAGTGTATTGGAATGAAGAGGATCTACTGTTCATGTCAGTTTCCTAAGCAGAGTTGAAATAGATATGGCCCGTGTGTGTAGGAAGCACAGTTCTTTTGTTCTGAGCAAGCTCACTGTTTGGACCCCATAGGAAACACAGTAGAGTAGAAGAGTGCTCTATTCTCAAAAGCAGTGTGTGTTTCATGCAAGGCGAGCTAGCATTTGTTTCCCAGTCTTAAATGGAGTTGAATCACATGCAGTTTCTGGTCCTACGAGCAAGAGTTGTTTTCTGGTAAGGAAAGTCACTATTGCGCTCTCATTGACATACACAGTGCAAATAGCACTCGCGTGTGTTCCCAGCTATTACAGTGTATCGGACTGAAGAGGAGCTACTGTTCTTGTTAGTTTCCTAAGCAGAGTTGAACTAGATATGGCCCGTGTGTGTAGGAAGCACAGTTCTTTTGTTCTCAGCAAGCTCACTGTTCTGGCCCTATAGGAAACACTTTAGAGAAGAAGAGTGCTCTTTTCTCAAAAGCAGAGTGTGTTTCTTGTAAGGCGAGCTAGCGTTTGTTTCCCAGTCCTAAATGGAGTTAAATCACATGCAGTTACTGGTCCTACGAGCAAGAGTTGTTTTCTGGTAAGGAAGTCACTATTGTGCTCCCATTGCCATACCCAGTGCAAATAGCACTCGCGTCTGTTCCCAGCATGTACAGTGTATTGGACTGAAGAGCAGCTTCTGTTCTTGTCAGTTTCCAAAGCAGAGTTGAACTAGATATGGTCGATGTGTGTAGGAAGCACAGTTCTTTTGTTCTGAGCAAGCTCACTTTTTGGACCCCATAGGAAACACAGTAGAGTAGAAGAGTGCTCTTTTCTCAAAAGAAGAGTGTGTTTCTTGTAAAGCGAGCGAGCATTTGTTTCCCAGTCCTAAATGGAGTTGAATCCCATGCAGTTTCTCGTCCTACGAGCAAGAGTTGTTTTCTGGTAAGGAAAGTCACTATTGTGTTCCCACTGCCATACACAGTGCAAATAGCACTCGCGTCTGTTCCCAGCAAGTACAGTGTATCGGACTGAAGAGGAGCTACTGTTCTTGTCAGTTTCCTAAGCAGAGTTGAACGAGATATTTCCCGTGTGTGTAGGAAGCACAGTTCTCTTGTTCTGAGCAAGCTCACTGTTCTGGCCCTATAGGAAACACAGTAGAGTAGAAGAGTGCTCTTTTCTCTAAAGCAGAGTGTGTTTCTTGTAAGGCGAGCTAGCGTTTGTTTCCCAGTCATAAATGGAGTTGAGTCACAGGCAGTTTTTGTTCCTACGAGCAAGAGTTGTTTTCTGGTAAGAAGAGTCACTATTGCGCTCCAAATTCCATACACAGTGCAAATAGCACTCGCGTCTGTTCCCAGCAAGTACAGTGTATTGAACTGAATAGGAGCTACTGTTCTTGTCAGTTTCCTCAGCAGAGTTGAACTAGATATGGTCCATGTGTGTAGGAAGCACAGTTCTTTTGTTCTGAGCAAGCTCACTGTTTGGACCCCATAGGAAACACAGTAGAGTAGAAGAGTGCTCTGTTGCTGTAGAATTTCTCTCCAGCTCCCACCACCAAGTCCCGCCAGTCTCAGAGCCCACTTATAAAATAAACACACAGACTCTTACATTATTTAAACTGCTTGGCCATTAGCTCAGGCCTGTTATTGTCTAGCTCTTACTCTTATATTTAGCCCATTTCTATTAATCTTTACTTTGCCACATGGCTCATGGCTTACTGGTACCTTACATCTTCCTTGTCCTGATGGCGGCTGGCAGAGTCTCTCTCTCAGCCTTCCACTTCCCCGCTTTATTCTCCTCCTTGCCCCGCCTACACTTCCTGCCTAGCCAACGGCCAATCAGTGTTTTATTGATTAATTAGCAACACATTTGCCATACATCCCACAGCACTTCCCCCCTTTTTTTTTCAAAAAGGAAGGTTTTAACCTTAACAAAGTAAAATTACATATAATTTGGCAATTTGGGCGTAGCTTCTCTTACTACTTCCTACTGGAAGGCGGCGCTGTATCTTGTGGGGAAACAAAAAAAAATTTAGAATTATGGAATAGTCCATGAGGCTGTATCGTCTGAGCCAGATGCCTTTAAACCATTATGGATGTTGGATCATCTGGGCCATGGTGTCATAGGAGACCTTCAGGGGGTCTTGGCTGGTCAAACCTGATGTATCTTAATCTTGAACAAATCCATAGCCTCTGGCTTTCTGTGGAAACAAAAGAGACTCTTTTCCAAAGCAACATATCCTTACATCCAAATTTTGAAGTCAAGGTATCTTTAAAATATACATTTTGGCATAACTCTACAGCTTTTACAATCAAAAGTTTTTCTGCAGTTAAAAGTCCCAACGACAACACAATCCAGATTCTCTGTGTAATATCCATTTTTACGTGGCTTATTTTTTATACTACCTTTACTGTCTCTTTAATGACTTTATTTTTTAAAACTATGTATTTGTTTCTATAACTCTATATATCACCTTTTTTGTCTCTTTCAAGCCTACGTATCTTTTACACACATTGTAAACTATTACATCTGAATCTGTCTTATTGTGAATCTATTGCTTTAAACTGCAGCAGCTGTGGCTGCTGGCACTGCCCACCTCGGCTTCCCAACATGGCTACGTTTTCCACCAGCTCTGGGAGCCATCAACTCTCAGAAATAGTGGGTCTCTGCTTTTATCAAAGCAGCGTGTAGCCCAGAAATCTCTTTTTTTTTGTTTTGTTTTGTTTTGTACTAGCAAAGGCTAAATCCACCACACAGCTTAATGTGCCACTTGCAGAGGCCTCATTCCCGCCATACTGCAGGTCAAGCATGCACGCCAGGAACCCGCCATAATAGCTCAAACACGCAGGCTGCCACTAGCTTGAAAGAGACAACTAGGAGCTGTTTTTAGCTCCGTTTTAGAATCTTTTTTCTCAGTTTTTAGGTGGAAACTCTTGCCAACACATTGGACGCCATTTGTTGCTGGAGAATTTCTCTCCAGCTCCCACCACCAAGTCCCGCCAGTCTCAGAGCCCACTTATAAAATAAACACAAAGACTCTTACATTATTTAAACTGCTTGGCCATTAGCTAAGGCCTGTTATTGCCTAGCTCTTACTCTTATATTTAGCAGATTTCTATTAATTTTTACTTTGCCACATGGCTCATGGCTTACTGGTACCTTACATCTTCCTTGTCCTGATGGCGGCTGGCAGTGTCTCTCTCTCAGCCTTCCACTTCCCTGCTTTATTCTCCTCCTTGCCCCGCCTACACTTCCTTCCTAGCCAACGGCCAATCAGTGTTTTATTGATTAATTAGCAACACATTTGCCATACATCCCACAGCAGTGCTCTTTTCTCAAAAGCAGAGTGTATTACTTGTAAGGCGAGCTAGCGTTTGTTTCCTAGTCCTAAATGGAGTTGATTAACATGCAGTTTCTCGTCCTACGAGCAAGAGTTGTTTTCTGGTAAGGAAAGTCACTATTGTGTTCCCACTGCCATACACAGTGCAAATAGCACTCGCGTCTGTTCCCAGCAAGTACAGTGTATCGGACTGAAGAGGAGCTACTGTTCTTGTCAGTTTCCTAAGCAGAGTTGAACGAGATATTTCCCGTGTGTGTAGGAAGCACAGTTCTCTTGTTCTGAGCAAGCTCACTGTTCTGGCCCTATAGGAAACACAGTAGAGTAGAAGAGTGCTCTTTTCTCTAAAGCAGAGTGTGTTTCTTGTAAGGCGAGCTAGCGTTTGTTTCCCAGTCATAAATGGAGTTGAGTCACAGGCAGTTTTTGTTCCTACGAGCAAGAGTTGTTTTCTGGTAAGAAGAGTCACTATTGCGCTCCAAATTCCATACACAGTGCAAATAGCACTCGCGTCTGTTCCCAGCAAGTACAGTGTATTGAACTGAATAGGAGCTACTGTTCTTGTCAGTTTCCTCAGCAGAGTTGAACTAGATATGGTCCATGTGTGTAGGAAGCACAGTTCTTTTGTTCTGAGCAAGCTCACTGTTTGGACCCCATAGGAAACACAGTAGAGTAGAAGAGTGCTCTGTTGCTGTAGAATTTCTCTCCAGCTCCCACCACCAAGTCCCGCCAGTCTCAGAGCCCACTTATAAAATAAACACACAGACTCTTACATTATTTAAACTGCTTGGCCATTAGCTCAGGCCTGTTATTGTCTAGCTCTTACTCTTATATTTAGCCCATTTCTATTAATCTTTACTTTGCCACATGGCTCATGGCTTACTGGTACCTTACATCTTCCTTGTCCTGATGGCGGCTGGCAGAGTCTCTCTCTCAGCCTTCCACTTCCCCGCTTTATTCTCCTCCTTGCCCCGCCTACACTTCCTGCCTAGCCAACGGCCAATCAGTGTTTTATTGATTAATTAGCAACACATTTGCCATACATCCCACAGCACTTCCCCCTTTTTTTTTCAAAAAGGAAGGTTTTAACCTTAACAAAGTAAAATTACATATAATTTGGCAATTTGGGCGTAGCTTCTCTTACTACTTCCTGCTGGAAGGCGGCGCTGTATCTTGTGGGGAAACAAAAAAAAATTTAGAATTATGGAATAGTCCATGAGGCTGTATCGTCTGAGCCAGATGCCTTTAAACCATTATGGATGTTGGATCATCTGGGCCATGGTGTCATAGGAGACCTTCAGGGGGTCTTGGCTGGTCAAACCTGATGTGTCTTAATCTTGAACAAATCCATAGCCTCTGGCTTTCTGTGGAAACAAAAGAGACTCTTTTCCAAAGCAACATATCCTTACATCCAAATTTTGAAGTCAAGGTATCTTTAAAATATACATTTTGGCATAACTCTACAGCTTTTACAATCAAATGTTTTTCTGCAGTTAAAAGTCCCAACGACAACACAATCCAGATTCTCTGTGTAATATCCATTTTTACGTGGCTTATTTTTTATACTACCTTTACTGTCTCTTTAATGACTTTATTTTTTAAAACTATGTATTTGTTTCTATAACTCTATATATCACCTTTTTTGTCTCTTTCAAGCCTACGTATCTTTTACTCACATTGTAAACTATTACATCTGAATCTGTCTTATTGTGAATCTATTGCTTTAAACTGCAGCAGCTGTGGCTGCTGGCACTGCCCACCTCGGCTTCCCAACATGGCTACGTTTTCCACCAGCTCTGGGAGCCATCAACTCTCAGAAATAGTGGGTCTCTGCTTTTATCAAAGCAGCGTGTAGCCCAGAAATCTCTTTTTTTTTGTTTTGTTTTGTTTTGTACTAGCAAAGGCTAAATCCACCACACAGCTTAATGTGCCACTTGCAGAGGCCTCATTCCCGCCATACTGCAGGTCAAGCATGCACGCCAGGAACCCGCCATAGTAGCTCAAACACGCAGGCTGCCACTAGCTTGAAAGAGACAACTAGGAGCTGTTTTTAGCTCCGTTTTAGAATCTTTTTTCTCAGTTTTTAGGTGGAAACTCTTGCCAACACTTTGGACGCCATTTGTTGCTGGAGAATTTCTCTCCAGCTCCCACCACCAAGTCCCGCCAGTCTCAGAGCCCACTTATAAAATAAACACAAAGACTCTTACATTATTTAAACTGCTTGGCCATTAGCTAAGGCCTGTTATTGCCTAGCTCTTACTCTTATATTTAGCAGATTTCTATTAATTTTTACTTTGCCACATGGCTCATGGCTTACTGGTACCTTACATCTTCCTTGTCCTGATGGCGGCTGGCAGTGTCTCTCTCTCAGCCTTCCACTTCCCTGCTTTATTCTCCTCCTTGCCCCGCCTACACTTCCTGCCTAGCCAACGGCCAATCAGTGTTTTATTGATTAATTAGCAACACATTTGCCATACATCCCACAGCAGTGCTCTTTTCTCAAAAGCAGAGTGTATTACTTGTAAGGCGAGCTAGCGTTTGTTTCCTAGTCCTAAATGGAGTTGATGAACATGCAGTTTCTGGTCCTACGAGCAAGAGTTGTTTTCTGGTAAGGAAAGTCACTATTGCGCTCCCATTGCCATACACATTACAAATAGCACTCGAGTCTGTTCCCAGGAAGTACAGTGTATTGGACTGAATAGGAGCTACTGTACTGTCAGTTCCCTAAGCAAAGTTGAACTAGATATGGTCCGTGTGTAGGAAGCACAGTTTTTTGTTCTTAGCAAGCTCACTGTTTGGACCCCATAGGAAACACAGTAGAGTAGAAGAGTGCTCTTTTCTCAAAAGCAGAGTGTGTTTCATGTAAGGCTAGCTAGCATTTGTTTCCCAGTCCTAAATGGAGTTGAATCACATGCAGTTTCTGGTCCTATGAGCAAGAGTTGTTTTCTGGTAAGGAAAGTCACTATTGCGCTCCCATTGCCATACATAGTGCAAATAGCACTCGGTCCATTCCCAGCAAGTACAGTGTATCGGACTGAAGAGGAGCTACTGTTCTTGTCAGTTTCCTAAGCAGAGTTGAACTAGATATGGCCCGTGTGAAGGAAGCACAGTTCTTTTGTTCTGATCAAGCTCACTGTTCTGGCCCCATAGGAAAAACAGAAGAGTAGAAGAGTGCTCTTTTCTCAAAAGCAGAGTGTTTTTCTTGTAAGGCGAGCTAGCGTTTGTTTCCCAGTCTTAAATGGAGTTGAGACACATGCAGTTTCTGGTCCTAGGAGCAAGAGTTGTTTTCTGGTAAGAAGAGTCACTATTGCACTCCTATTGCCATACACAGTGCAAATAGCACTTGCATCTGTTCCCAGCAAGTACAGTGTATTGGAATGAAGAGGATCTACTGTTCATGTCAGTTTCCTAAGCAGAGTTGAAATAGATATGGCCCGTGTGTGTAGGAAGCACAGTTCTTTTGTTCTGAGCAAGCTCACTGTTTGGACCCCATAGGAAACACAGTAGAGTAGAAGAGTGCTCTATTCTCAAAAGCAGTGTGTGTTTCATGCAAGGCGAGCTAGCATTTGTTTCCCAGTCTTAAATGGAGTTGAATCACATGCAGTTTCTGGTCCTATGAGCAAGAGTTGTTTTCTGGTAAGGAAAGTCACTATTGCGCTCTCATTGACATACACAGTGCAAATAGCACTCGCGTGTGTTCCCAGCTATTACAGTGTATCGGACTGAAGAGGAGCTACTGTTCTTGTTAGTTTCCTAAGCAGAGTTGAACTAGATATGGCCCGTGTGTGTAGGAAGCACAGTTCTTTTGTTCTCAGCAAGCTCACTGTTCTGGCCCTATAGGAAACACTTTAGAGTAGAAGAGTGCTCTTTTCTCAAAAGCAGAGTGTGTTTCTTGTAAGGCGAGCTAGCGTTTGTTTCCCAGTCCTAAATGGAGTTAAATCACATGCAGTTACTGGTCCTACGAGCAAGAGTTGTTTTCTGGTAAGGAAGTCACTATTGTGCTCCCATTGCCATACCCAGTGCAAATAGCACTCGCGTCTGTTCCCAGCATGTACAGTGTATTGGACTGAAGAGCAGCTTCTGTTCTTGTCAGTTTCCAAAGCAGAGTTGAACTAGATATGGTCGATGTGTGTAGGAAGCACAGTTCTTTTGTTCTGAGCAAGCTCACTTTTTGGACCCCATAGGAAACACAGTAGAGTAGAAGAGTGCTCTTTTCTCAAAAGAAGAGTGTGTTTCTTGTAAAGCGAGCGAGCATTTGTTTCCCAGTCCTAAATGGAGTTGAATCCCATGCAGTTTCTCGTCCTACGAGCAAGAGTTGTTTTCTGGTAAGGAAAGTCACTATTGTGTTCCCACTGCCATACACAGTGCAAATAGCACTCGCGTCTGTTCCCAGCAAGTACAGTGTATCGGACTGAAGAGGAGCTACTGTTCTTGTCAGTTTCCTAAGCAGAGTTGAACGAGATATTTCCCGTGTGTGTAGGAAGCACAGTTCTCTTGTTCTGAGCAAGCTCACTGTTCTGGCCCTATAGGAAACACAGTAGAGTAGAAGAGTGCTCTTTTCTCTAAAGCAGAGTGTGTTTCTTGTAAGGCGAGCTAGCGTTTTTTTCCCAGTCATAAATGGAGTTGAGTCACAGGCAGTTTTTGTTCCTACGAGCAAGAGTTGTTTTCTGGTAAGAAGAGTCACTATTGCGCTCCAAATTCCATACACAGTGCAAATAGCACTCGCGTCTGTTCCCAGCAAGTACAGTGTATTGAACTGAATAGGAGCTACTGTTCTTGTCAGTTTCCTCAGCAGAGTTGAACTAGATATGGTCCATGTGTGTAGGAAGCACAGTTCTTTTGTTCTGAGCAAGCTCACTGTTTGGACCCCATAGGAAACACAGTAGAGTAGAAGAGTGCTCTGTTGCTGTAGAATTTCTCTCCAGCTCCCACTACCAAGTCCCGCCAGTCTCAGAGCCCACTTATAAAATAAACACACAGACTCTTACATTATTTAAACTGCTTGGCCATTAGCTCAGGCCTGTTATTGTCTAGCTCTTACTCTTATATTTAGCCCATTTCTATTAATCTTTACTTTGCCACATGGCTCATGGCTTACTGGTACCTTACATCTTCCTTGTCCTGATGGCGGCTGGCAGAGTCTCTCTCTCAGCCTTCCACTTCCCCGCTTTATTCTCCTCCTTGCCCCGCCTACACTTCCTGCCTAGCCAACGGCCAATCAGTGTTTTATTGATTAATTAGCAACACATTTGCCATACATCCCACAGCACTTCCCCCTTTTTTTTTCAAAAAGGAAGGTTTTAACCTTAACAAAGTAAAATTACATATAATTTGGCAATTTGGGCGTAGCTTCTCTTACTACTTCCTGCTGGAAGGCGGCGCTGTATCTTGTGGGGAAACAAAAAAAAATTTAGAATTATGGAATAGTCCATGAGGCTGTATCGTCTGAGCCAGATGCCTTTAAACCATTATGGATGTTGGATCATCTGGGCCATGGTGTCATAGGAGACCTTCAGGGGGTCTTGGCTGGTCAAACCTGATGTGTCTTAATCTTGAACAAATCCATAGCCTCTGGCTTTCTGTGGAAACAAAAGAGACTCTTTTCCAAAGCAACATATCCTTACATCCAAATTTTGAAGTCAAGGTATCTTTAAAATATACATTT
Organism: Peromyscus eremicus; assembly: GCF_949786415.1. Classification (NCBI taxonomy): domain Eukaryota; kingdom Metazoa; phylum Chordata; class Mammalia; order Rodentia; family Cricetidae; genus Peromyscus; species Peromyscus eremicus. The sequence goes on from NW_026735119.1 coordinate 23,625, forward strand.
TGGCATAACTCTACAGCTTTTACAATCAAATGTTTTTCTGCAGTTAAAAGTCCCAACGACAACACAATCCAGATTCTCTGTGTAATATCCATTTTTACGTGGCTTATTTTTTATACTACCTTTACTGTCTCTTTAATGACTTTATTTTTTAAAACTATGTATTTGTTTCTATAACTCTATATATCACCTTTTTTGTCTCTTTCAAGCCTACGTATCTTTTACTCACATTGTAAACTATTACATCTGAATCTGTCTTATTGTGAATCTATTGCTTTAAACTGCAGCAGCTGTGGCTGCTGGCACTGCCCACCTCGGCTTCCCAACATGGCTACGTTTTCCACCAGCTCTGGGAGCCATCAACTCTCAGAAATAGTGGGTCTCTGCTTTTATCAAAGCAGCGTGTAGCCCAGAAATCTCTTTTTTTTTGTTTTGTTTTGTTTTGTACTAGCAAAGGCTAAATCCACCACACAGCTTAATGTGCCACTTGCAGAGGCCTCATTCCCGCCATACTGCAGGTCAAGCATGCACGCCAGGAACCCGCCATAGTAGCTCAAACACGCAGGCTGCCACTAGCTTGAAAGAGACAACTAGGAGCTGTTTTTAGCTCCGTTTTAGAATCTTTTTTCTCAGTTTTTAGGTGGAAACTCTTGCCAACACATTGGACGCCATTTGTTGCTGGAGAATTTCTCTCCAGCTCCCACCACCAAGTCCCGCCAGTCTCAGAGCCCACTTATAAAATAAACACAAAGACTCTTACATTATTTAAACTGCTTGGCCATTAGCTAAGGCCTGTTATTGCCTAGCTCTTACTCTTATATTTAGCAGATTTCTATTAATTTTTACTTTGCCACATGGCTCATGGCTTACTGGTACCTTACATGTTCCTTGTCCTGATGGCGGCTGGCAGTGTCTCTCTCTCAGCCTTCCACTTCCCTGCTTTATTCTCCTCCTTGCCCCGCCTACACTTCCTGCCTAGCCAATGGCCAATCAGTGTTTTATTGATTAATTAGCAACACATTTGCCATACATCCCACAGCAGTGCTCTTTTCTCAAAAGCAGAGTGTATTACTTGTAAGGCGAGCTAGCGTTTGTTTCCTAGTCCTAAATGGAGTTGATTAACATGCAGTTTCTGGTCCTACGAGCAAGAGTTGTTTTCTGGTAAGGAAAGTCACTATTGCGCTCCCATTGCCATACACATTACAAATAGCACTCGAGTCTGTTCCCAGGAAGTACAGTGTATTGGACTGAATAGGAGCTACTGTACTGTCAGTTCCCTAAGCAGAGTTGAACTAGATATGGTCCGTGTGTAGGAAGCACAGTTTTTTGTTCTTAGCAAGCTCACTGTTTGGACCCCATAGGAAACACAGTAGAGTAGAAGAGTGCTCTTTTCTCAAAAGCAGAGTGTGTTTCATGTAAGGCGAGCTAGCATTTGTTTCCCAGTCCTAAATGGAGTTGAATCACATGCAGTTTCTGGTCCTATGAGCAAGAGTTGTTTTCTGGTAAGGAAAGTCACTATTGCGCTCCCATTGCCATACATAGTGCAAATAGCACTCGGTCCATTCCCAGCAAGTACAGTGTATCGGACTGAAGAGGAGCTACTGTTCTTGTCAGTTTCCTAAGCAGAGTTGAACTAGATATAGCCCGTGTGAAGGAAGCACAGTTCTTTTGTTCTGATCAAGCTCACTGTTCTGGCCCTATAGGAAAAACAGAAGAGTAGAAGAGTGCTCTTTTCTCAAAAGCAGAGTGTTTTTCTTGTAAGGCGAGCTAGCGTTTGTTTCCCAGTCTTAAATGGAGTTGAGACACATGCAGTTTCTGGTCCTAGGAGCAAGAGTTGTTTTCTGGTAAGAAGAGTCACTATTGCACTCCTATTGCCATACACAGTGCAAATAGCACTTGCATCTGTTCCCAGCAAGTACAGTGTATTGGAATGAAGAGGATCTACTGTTCATGTCAGTTTCCTAAGCAGAGTTGAAATAGATATGGCCCGTGTGTGTAGGAAGCACAGTTCTTTTGTTCTGAGCAAGCTCACTGTTTGGACCCCATAGGAAACACAGTAGAGTAGAAGAGTGCTCTATTCTCAAAAGCAGTGTGTGTTTCATGCAAGGCGAGCTAGTATTTGTTTCCCAGTCTTAAATGGAGTTGAATCACATGCAGTTTCTGGTCCTACGAGCAAGAGTTGTTTTCTGGTAAGGAAAGTCACTATTGTGCTCTCATTGACATACACAGTGCAAATAGCACTCGCGTGTGTTCCCAGCTATTACAGTGTATCAGACTGAAGAGGAGCTACTGTTCTTGTTAGTTTCCTAAGCAGAGTTGAACTAGATATGGCCCGTGTGTGTAGGAAGCACAGTTCTTTTGTTCTCAGCAAGCTCACTGTTCTGGCCCTATAGGAAACACTTTAGAGTAGAAGAGTGCTCTTTTCTCAAAAGCAGAGTGTGTTTCTTGTAAGGCGAGCTAGCGTTTGTTTCCCAGTCCTAAATGGAGTTAAATCACATGCAGTTACTGGTCCTATGACCAAGAGTTGTTTTCTGGTAAGGAAGTCACTATTGTGCTCCCATGGCCATACCCAGTGCAAATAGCACTGTTGTCTGTTCCCAGCATGTACAGTGTATTGGACTGAAGAGCAGCTTCTGTTCTTGTCAGTTTCCAAAGCAGAGTTGAACTAGATATGGTCGATGTGTGTAGGAAGCACAGTTCCTTTGTTCTGAGCAAGCTCACTTTTTGGACCCCATAGGAAACACAGTAGAGTAGAAGAGTGCTCTTTTCTCAAAAGAAGAGTGTGTTTCTTGTAAAGCGAGCGAGCATTTGTTTCACAGTCCTAAATGGAGTTGAATCCCATGCAGTTTCTGGTCCTTCGAGCAAGAGTTCTTTTCTCGTAAGAAGAGTCACTATTGTGCTTCCATTGCCATACACAGGACAAATAGCACTGTTGTCTGTTCCCAGCAAGTACAGTGTATTGGACTGAAGAGGATCTACTGTTCATGTCAGGTTCCTAAGCAGAATTGAACTAGATATGGCCGTGTGTGGAGGAAGCACAGTTTTTTTGTTCTGAGCAAGCTCACTGTTCGGACCACATAGGAAACACAGTAGAGTAGAAGAGTGCTCTTTTTTCAAAAGCAGAGTGTGTTTCTTGTAAGCCGAGCTAGCGTTTGTTTCCCAGTCCTAAATGGAGTTGAGTCACATGCAGTTTCTGTTCCTACGAGCAAGAGTTGTTTTCTGGTAAGAAGAGTCACTATTGCGCTGCCATTGCCATACACAGGACAATTAGCACTTGCGTCTGATCGCAGCAAGTACAGTGTATTGGACTGAAGAGGATCTACTGTTCTTGTCAGGTTCCTAAGCAGAATTGAACTAGATACGGCCATGTGTGTAGGAAGCACAGTTCTTTGTTCTGAGCAAGCTCACTGTTCTTTCCCTATAGGAAACACAGTAGAGTAGTAGAGTGCTCTTTTCTTAAAAGCAGAGTGTGTTTCTTGTAAGGCGTGCAAGCGTTTGTTTCCCAGTCCTAAATGGAGTTGAATCACATGCAGTTTCTGGTCCTACGAGCAAGAGTTGTTTTCTGGTAAGGAAAGTCACTATTGTGCTCCTTTAGCCATACACAGTGCAAATAGCACTCGCGTCTGTTCCCAGCAAGTACAGTGTATCGGACTGAAGAGGAGCTACTGTTCTTGTCAGTTTCCTAAGCAGAGTTGATCGCGATATGGCCCGTGTGTGTAGGAAGCACAGTTGTCTTGTTCTGAGCAAGCTCACTGTTCTGGCCCTGTAGGAAACACAGTAGAGTAGAAGAGTGCTCTTTTCTCTAAATCAGAGTGTGTTTCTTGTAAGGCGAGCTAGCGTTTGTTTCCCAGTCATAAATGGAGTTGAGTCACAGGCAGTTTTTGTTCCTACGAGCAAGAGTTGTTTTCTGGTAAGAAGAGTCACTATTGTGCTCCAAATTCCATACACAGTGCAAATAGCACTCGCGTCTGTTCCCAGCAAGTACAGTGTATTGGACTGAATAGGAGCTACTGTTCTTGTCAGTTTCCTAAGCACAGTTGAACTAAATATGGTCCATGTGTGTAGGAAGCACAGTTCTTTTGTTCTGAGCAAGCTCACTGTTTGGACCCCATAGGAAACACAGTAGATTAGAAGAGTGCTCTGTTGCTGTAGAATTTCTCTCCAGCTCCCACCACCAAGTCCCGCCAGTCTCAGAGCCCACTTATAAAATAAACACACAGACTCTTACATTATTTAAACTGCTTGGCCATTAGCTCAGGCCTGTTATTGTCTAGCTCTTACTCTTATATTTAGCCCATTTCTATTAATCTTTACTTTGCCACATGGCTCATTTCTTACTGGTACCTTACATCTTCCTTGTCCTGATGGCGGCTGGCAGTGTCTCTCTCTCAGCCTTCCACTTCCCCGCTTTATTCTCCTCCTTGCCCCGCCTACACTTCCTGCCTAGCCAACGGCCAATCAGTGTTTTATTGATTAATTAGCAACACATTTGCCATACATCCCACAGCACTTCCCCCTTTTTTTTTTCAAAAAGGAAGGTTTTAACCTTAACAAAGTAAAATTACATATAATTTGGCAATTTGGGCGTAGCTTCTCTTACTACTTCCTGCTGGAAGGGGGCGCTGTATCTTGTGGGGAAACAAAAAAAATTTAGAATTATGGAATAGTCCATGAGGCTGTATCGTCTGAGCCAGATGCCTTTAAACCATTCTGGATGTTGGATCATCTGGGCCATGGTGTCATAGGAGACCTTCAGGGGGTCTTGGCTGGTCAAACCTGATGTATCTTAATCTTGAACAAATCCATAGCCTCTGGCTTTCTGTGGAAACAAAAGAGACTCTTTTCCAAAGCAACATATCCTTACATCCAAATTTTGAAGTCAAGGTATCTTTAAAATATACATTTTGGCATAACTCTACAGCTTTTACACTCAAATGTTTTTCTGCAGTTAAAAGTCCCAACGACAACACAATCCAGATTCTCTGTGTAATATCCATTTTTACGTGGCTTATTTTTTATACTACCTTTACTTAATCTTTAATGACTTTATTTTTTAAAACTATGTATTTGTTTCTATAACTCTATATATCACCTTTTTTGTCTCTTTCAAGCCTACGTATCTTTTACACACATTGTAAACTATTACATCTGAATCTGTCTTATTGTGAATCTATTGCTTTAAACTGCAGCAGCTGTGGCTGCTGGCTCCGCCCACCTCAGATTCCAAACATGGCTACGTTTTCCGCCAGCTCTGGGAGCCATCAACTCTCAGAAATAGTGGGTCTCTGCTTCTATCAAAGCAGCGTGTAGCCCAGAAATCTCTTTTTTTTGTTTTGTTTTGTTTTGTACTAGCAAAGGCTAAATCCACCACACAGCTTAATGTGCCACTTGCAGAGGCCTCATTCCCGCCATACTGCAGGTCAAGCATGCACGCCAGGAACCTGCCATAATAGCTCAAACACGCAGGCTGCCACTAGCTTGAAAGAGACAACTAGGAGCTGTTTTTAGCTCCGTTTTAGAATCTTTTTTCTCAGTTTTTAGGTGGAAACTCTTGCCAACACATTGGACGCCATTTGTTGCTGGAGAATTTCTCTCCAGCTCCCACCACCAAGTCCCGCCAGTCTCAGAGCCCACTTATAAAATAAACACAAAGACTCTTACATTATTTAAACTGCTTGGCCATTAGCTAAGGCCTGTTATTGTCTAGCTCTTACTCTTATATTTAGCAGATTTCTATTAATTTTTACTTTGCCACATGGCTCATGGCTTAATGGTACCTTACATCTTCCTTGTCCTGATGGCGGCTGGCAGTGTCTCTCTCTCAGCCTTCCACTTCCCTGCTTTATTCTCCTCCTTGCCTCGCCTACACTTCCTGCCTAGCCAACGGCCAATCAGTGTTTTATTGATTAATTAGCAACACATTTGCCATACATCCCATAGCAGTGCTCTTTTCTCAAAAGCAGTGTGTATTTCTTATAAGGCGAGCTTTCGTTTGTTTCCTAGTCCTAAATGGAGTTGAATCACATGCAGTTTCTGGTCCTACGACCAAGAGTTGTTTTCTGGTAAGGAAAGTCACTATTGTGCTCCCATTGCCATACACATTACAAATAGCACTCGCGTCTGTTCCCAGGAAGTACAGTGTATTGGACTGAATAGGAGCTACTGTACTGTCAGTTCCCTAAGCAGAGTTGAACTAGATATGGTCCGTGTGTAGGAAGCACAGTTCTTTTGTTCTTAGCAAGCTCACTGTTTGGACCCCATAGGAAACACAGTAGAGTAGAAGAGTGCTCTTTTCTCAAAAGCAGAGTGTGTTTCATGTAAGGCGAGCTAGCATTTGTTTCCCAGTCCTAAATGGAGTTGAATCACATGCAGTTTCTGGTCCTATGAGCAAGAGTTGTTTTCTGGTAAGGAAAGTCACTACTGCGCTCCCATTGCCATACATAGTGCAAATAGCACTCGGTCCATTCCTAGAAAGTACAGTGTATCGGACTGAAGAGGAGCTACTGTTCTTGTCAGTTTCCTAAGCAGAGTTGAACTAGATATGGCCCGTGTGAAGGAAGCACAGTCCTTTTGTTCTGATCAAGCTCACTGTTCTGGCCCTATAGGAAACACAGAAGAGTAGAAGAGTGCTCTTTTCTCAAAAGCAGAGTGTTTTTCTTGTAAGGCGAGCTAGCATTTGTTTCCCAGTCTTAAATGGAGTTGAATCACATGCAGTTTCTGGTCCTAGGAGCAAGAGTTGTTTTCTGGTAAGAAGAGTCACTATTGTGCTCCCATTGTCATACACAGTGCAAATAGTACTGGCGTCTGTTCCCAGCATGTACAGTGTATTGGACTGAAGAGGATCTACTGTTCTTGTCAGTTTCCTAAGCAGAATTGAATAGATATGGCCCATGTGTGCAGGAAGCACAGTTCTTTTGTTCTGAGGAAGCTCACTGTTCTGGCCCTATAGGAAACACAGTATATTAGAAGAATGCTCTTTTCTCAAAAGCAGAGTGTTTTACTTGTAAGGCGAGCTAGCGTTTCTTTCCCAGTCCTAAATGGAATTGAGACACATGCAGTTTTTGGTCCTACGAGCAAGAGTTTTTTTCTGGTAAGAAGAGTCACTATTGCACTCCCATTGCCAAACACAGTGCAAATAGCACTTGCATCTGTTCCCAGCAAGTACAGTCTATTGGACTGAAAAGGATCTACTGTTCATGTCAGTTTCCTAAGCAGAGTTGAACAAGATATGGCCCGTGTGTGTAGGAAGCACAGTTCTTTTGTTCTGAGCAAGCTCACTTTTCGGACCCCATAGGAAACACAGTAGAGTAGAAGAGTGCTCTTTTCTCAAAAGCAGTGTGTGTTTCATGTAAGGCGAGCTAGCATTTGTTTCCCAGTTTTAAATGGAGTTGAATCACATGCAGTTTCTGGTCCTATGAGCAAGAGTTGTTTTCTGGTAAGGAAAGTCACTATTGCGCTCTCATTGACATACAAAGTGCAAATAGCACTCGCGTGTGTTTCCAGCTATTACAGTGTATCGGACTGAAGAGGAGCTACTGTTCCTTTTAGTTTCCTACGCAGAGTTGAACTAGATATGGCCCGTGTGTGTAGGAAGCACAGTTCTTTTGTTCTCAGCAAGCTCACTGTTCTGGCCCTATAGGAAACACTTTAGAGTAGAAGAGTGCTCTTTTCTCAAAAGCAGAGTGTGTTTCTTGTAATGCGAGCTAGCGTTTGTTTCCCAGTCCTAAATGGAGTTGAATCCCATGCAGTTTCTGGTCCTACGAGCAAGAGATCTTTTCTCGTAAGAAGAGTCACTATTGTGCTGCCATTGCCATACACAGGACAAATAGCACTGTTGTCTGTTCCCAGCAAGGACAGTGTATTGGACTGAATAGGAGCAACAGTTCTTGTCAGTTTCCTAAGCAGAGTTGAACTAGATATGGTCCATGTGTGTAGGAAGCACAGTTCTTTTGTTCTGAGCAAGCTCACTCTTTGGACCCCATAGGAAACACAGTAGAGTAGAAGAGTGCTCTTTTCTCTAAAGCAGAGTATTTTTCTTGTAAGGTGAGCTCGCGTTTGTTTCCCAGTCCTAAATGGAGTTGAATCACATGCAGTTTCTGGTCCTACGAGCAAGAGTTGTTTCCTGGCAAGAAGAGTCACTATTGCGCTCCAATTGTCATACACAGGGCAAATAGCACTGTCGTCGGTTCCCAGCATGTACAGTGTATTGGACTGAAGAGGATCTACTGTTCTTGTCAGGTTCCTAAGCAGAGTTGAACTAGATATGGCCGTGTGGGCAGGAAGCACAGTTCTTTTGTTCTCAGCAAGCTCACTGTTCTGGCCCTATAGGAAACACAGTAGAGTAGAAGAGTGCTCTTTTCTCTAAAGCAGAGAGTGTTTCTTGTAAGGCGAGCTAGGGTTTGTTTTCGAGTGCTAAATGGAGTTGAGTCACATGCAGTTTTTGGTCCCACGAGCAAGAGTTGTTTTCTGGTAAGAAGAGTCACTATTGCGCTCCTATTGCCATACACAGTGCAAATAGCACTCGCGTCTGTTCCCAGCAAGTACAGTGTATTGGACTGAATAGGAGCTACTGTTCTTGTCAGTTTCCAAAGCATAGTTGAACTAGATATGGTCCGTGTGTGTAGGAAGCACAGTACTTTTGTTCTCAGCAAGCTCACTGTTCTGGCCCTATAGGAAACACAGTAGAGTAGAACAGTGCTCTTTTCTCAAAAGCAGAGTGTGTTTCTTGTAAGGCGAGCTAGCGTTTGTTTTCTAGTCCTAAATGGAGTTGAATCACATGCAGTTTCTGGTCCTACGAGCAAGAGTTGTTTTCTGGTAAGAAGAGTCACTATTGCGCTGCCATTGCCATACACAAGACAAATAGCACTGGCGTCTGTTCCCAGCAAGTACAGTGTATTGGACTGAAGAGGATCTACTGTTCTTGTCAGGTTTATAAGCAGAATTGAACTAGATATGGCCGTGTGTGTAGGAAGCACAGTTTTTTTGTTCTGAGCAAGCTCACTGTTCGGACCCCATAGGAAACACAATAGAGTAGAAGAGTGCTCTTTTCTCTAAAGCAGATTGTGTTTCTTGTAAGGCGAGCTAGCATTTGTTTCCCAGTCCTAAATGGAGTTGAATCACATGCAGTTTCTGGTCCTATGAGCAAGAGTTGTTTTCTGGTAAGGAAAGTCACTATTGTGCTCCCATTGCCATTCACAGTGCAAATAGCACTGCCATTTGTTCCCAGCAAGTACAGTGTATTGGACTGAAGAGGAGATACTGTTCTGGTCAGTTTCCTAAGCAGAGTTGAACTAGATATGTCCCGTGTGTGTAGGAAGCACAGTTCTTTTGTTCTGAGCAAGCTCACTGTTCGGACCCCATAGGAAACACAGTAGAGTAGAAGAGTGCTCTTTTCTCAAAAGCAGAGTGTGTTTCATGTAAGGCGAGCTAGCGTTTCTTTCCCAGTCCTAAATCGAGTTGAATCACATGCTGTTTCTGGTCCTATGAGCAAGAGTTGTTTTCTCGTAAGGAAAGTCACTATTGCGCTCCCATTGCCATACATAGTGCAAATAGCACTCGGTCCGTTCCAAGCAAGTACAGTGTATCGGACTGTTGAGGAGCCAAAGTTCTTGTCAGTTTCCTAAGCAGAGTTGAACTAGATATGGCCCGTGTGAAGGAAGCACAGTTCTTTTGTTCTGATCAAGCTCACTCTTCTGGCCCTATAAAAAAAACAGTAGAGTAGAAGAGTGCTCTTTTCTCAAAAGCACAGTATTTTTCTTGTAAGGCGAGCTAGCGTTTGTTTCCCAGTCCTAAATGGAGTTGAATCACATGCAGTTTCTGGTGCTAGGAGCAAGAGTTGTTTTCTGGTAAGAAGAGTCACTATTGCGCTCTCATTGTCATACACAGAGCAAATAGTACTGGCATCTGTTCCCAGCATGTACAGTGTATGGACTGAAGAGGATCTACTGTTCTTGTCAGTTTCCTAGGCAGAATTGAATAGGTATGGCCCCTGTGTGCAGGAAGCACAGTTCTTTTGTTCTGAGGAAACTCATTGTTCTGGCTCTATAGGAAACACAGTAGAGTAGAAGAGTGCTCTTTTCTCTAAAGCAGAGTGTGTTTCTTGTAAGGCGAACTAGCATTTGTTTCCCAGTTCTAAATGGAGTTGAATCACATGCAGTTTCTGGTCCTACGAGCAAGAGTTGTTTTATGGTAAGAATAGTCACTATTGCGCTGCCATTGCCATACACAGGACAAATAGCACTGGCGTCTGTTCCCAGCAAGTACAGTCTATTGGACTGAAAAGGATCTACTGTTCATGTCAGTTTCCTAAGCAGAGTTGAACAAGATATGGCCCGTGTGTGTAGGAAGCACAGTTCTTTTGTTCTGAGCAAGCTCACTTTTCGGAACCCCATAGGAAACACAGTAGAGTAGAAGAGTGCTCTTTTCTCAAAAGCAGTGTGTGTTTCATGTAAGGCGAGCTAGCATTTGTTTCCCAGTTTTAAATGGAGTTGAATCACATGCAGTTTCTGGTCCTATGAGCAAGAGTTGTTTTCTGGTAAGGAAAGTCACTATTGCGCTCTCATTGACATACAAAGTGCAAATAGCACTCGCGTGTGTTCCCAGCTATTACAGTGTATCGGACTGAAGAGGAGCTACTGTTCCTTTTAGTTTCCTAAGCAGAGTTGAACTAGATATGGCCCGTGTGTGTAGGAAGCACAGTTCTTTTGTTCTCAGCAAGCTCACTGTTCTGGCCCTATAGGAAACACTTTAGAGTAGAAGAGTGCTCTTTTCTCAAAAGCAGAGTGTGTTTCTTGTAATGCGAGCTAGCGTTTGTTTCCCAGTCCTAAATGGAGTTGAATCCCATGCAGTTTCTGGTCCTACGAGCAAGAGATCTTTTCTCGTAAGAAGAGTCACTATTGTGCTGCCATTGCCATACACAGGACAAATAGCACTGTTGTCTGTTCCCAGCAAGGACAGTGTATTGGACTGAATAGGAGCAACAGTTCTTGTCAGTTTCCTAAGCAGAGTTGAACTAGATGTGGTCCATGTGTGTAGGAAGCACAGTTCTTTTGTTCTGAGCAAGCTCACTCTTTGGACCCCATAGGAAACACAGTAGAGTAGAAGAGTGCTCTTTTCTCTAAAGCAGAGTGTTTTTCTTGTAAGGTGAGCTCGCGTTTGTTTCCCAGTCCTAAATGGAGTTGAATCACATGCAGTTTCTGGTCCTACGAGCAAGAGTTGTTTTCTGGCAAGAAGAGTCACTATTGCGCTCCAATTGTCATACACAGGGCAAATAGCACTGTCGTCGGTTCCCAGCATGTACAGTGTATTGGACTGAAGAGGATCTACTGTTCTTGTCAGGTTCCTAAGCAGAGTTGAACTAGATATGGCCGTGTGGGCAAGAAGCACAGTTCTTTTGTTCTCAGCAAGCTCACTGTTCTGGCCCTATAGGAAACACAGTAGAGTAGAAGAGTGCTCTTTTCTCTAAAGCAGAGAGTGTTTCTTGTAAGGCGAGCTAGCGTTTGTTTTCGAGTCGTAAATGGAGTTGAGTCACATGCAGTTTTTGGTCCCACGAGCAAGAGTTGTTTTCTGGTAAGAAGAGTCACTATTGCGCTCCTATTGCCATACACAGTGCAAATAGCACTCGCGTCTGTTCCCAGCAAGTACAGTGTATTGGACTGAATAGGAGCTACTGTTCTTGTCAGTTTCCAAAGCATAGTTGAACTAGATATGGCCCGTGTGTGTAGGAAGCACAGTACTTTTGTTCTCAGCAAGCTCACTGCTCTGGCCCTATAGGAAACACAGTAGAGTAGAACAGTGCTCTTTTCTCAAAAGCAGAGTGTGTTTCTTGTAAGGCGAGCTAGCGTTTGTTTTCTAGTGCTAAATGGAGTTGAATCACATGCAGTTTCTGGTCCTACGAGCAAGAGTTGTTTTCTGGTAAGAAGAGTCACTATTGCGCTGCCATTGCCATACACAAGACAAATAGCACTGGCGTCTGTTCCCAGCAAGTACAGTGTATTGGACTGAAGAGGATCTACTGTTCTTGTCAGGTTTATAAGCAGAATTGAACTAGATATGGCCGTGTGTGTAGGGAGCACAGTTTTTTTGTTCTGAGCAAGCTCACTGTTCGGACCCCATAGGAAACACAATAGAGTAGAAGAGTGCTCTTTTCTCTAAAGCAGATTGTGTTTCTTGTAAGGCGAGCTAGCATTTGTTTCCCAGTCCTAAATGGAGTTGAATCACATGCAGTTTCTGGTCCTATGAGCAAGAGTTGTCTTCTGGTAAGGAAAGTCACTATTGTGCTCCCATTGCCATACACAGTGCAAATAGCACTGCCATTTGTTCCCAGCAAGTACAGTGTATTGGACTGAAGAGGAGATACTGTTCTGGTCAGTTTCCTAAGCAGAGTTGAACTAGATATGTCCCGTGTGTGTAGGAAGCACAGTTCTTTTGTTCTGAGCAAGCTCACTGTTCGGACCCCATAGGAAACACAGTAGAGTAGAAGAGTGCTCTTTTCTCAAAAGCAGAGTGTGTTTCATGTAAGGCGAGCTAGCGTTTCTTTCCCAGTCCTAAATCGAGTTGAATCACATGCTGTTTCTGGTCCTATGAGCAAGAGTTGTTTTCTCGTAAGGAAAGTCACTATTGCGCTCCCATTGCCATACATAGTGCAAATAGCACTCGGTCCGTTCCCAGCAAGTACAGTGTATCGGACTGTTGAGGAGCCAAAGTTCTTGTCAGTTTCCTAAGCAGAGTTGAACTAGATATGGCCCGTGTGAAGGAAGCACAGTTCTTTTGTTCTGATCAAGCTCACTCTTCTGGCCCTATAAAAAAAACAGTAGAGTAGAAGAGTGCTCTTTTCTCAAAAGCACAGTATTTTTCTTGTAAGGCGAGCTAGCGTTTGTTTCCCAGTCCTAAATGGAGTTGAATCACATGCAGTTTCTGGTGCTAGGAGCAAGAGTTGTTTTCTGGTAAGAAGAGTCACTATTGCGCTCTCATTGTCATACACAGAGCAAATAGTACTGGCATCTGTTCCCAGCATGTACAGTGTATGGACTGAAGAGGATCTACTGTTCTTGTCAGTTTCCTAGGCAGAATTGAATAGGTATGGCCCCTGTGTGCAGGAAGCACAGTTCTTTTGTTCTGAGGAAACTCATTGTTCTGGCTCTATAGGAAACACAGTAGAGTAGAAGAGTGCTCTTTTCTCTAAAGCAGAGTGTGTTTCTTGTAAGGCGAACTAGCATTTTTTTCCCAGTTCTAAATGGAGTTGAATCACATGCAGTTTCTGGTCCTACGAGCAAGAGTTGTTTTATGGTAAGAATAGTCACTATTGCGCTGCCATTGCCATACACAGGACAAATAGCACTGGCGTCTGTTCCCAGCAAGTACAGTCTATTGGACTGAAAAGGATCTACTGTTCATGTCAGTTCCTAAGCAGAGTTGAACAAGATATGGCCCGTGTGTGTAGGAAGCACAGTTCTTTTGTTCTGAGCAAGCTCACTTTTCGGAACCCCATAGGAAACACAGTAGAGTAGAAGAGTGCTCTTTTCTCAAAAGCAGTGTGTGTTTCATGTAAGGCGAGCTAGCATTTGTTTCCCAGTTTTAAATGGAGTTGAATCACATGCAGTTTCTGGTCCTATGAGCAAGAGTTGTTTTCTGGTAAGGAAAGTCACTATTGCGCTCTCATTGACATACAAAGTGCAAATAGCACTCGCGTGTGTTCCCAGCTATTACAGTGTATCGGACTGAAGAGGAGCTACTGTTCCTTTTAGTTTCCTAAGCAGAGTTGAACTAGATATGGCCCGTGTGTGTAGGAAGCACAGTTCTTTTGTTCTCAGCAAGCTCACTGTTCTGGCCCTATAGGAAACACTTTAGAGTAGAAGAGTGCTCTTTTCTCAAAAGCAGAGTGTGTTTCTTGTAATGCGAGCTAGCGTTTGTTTCCCAGTCCTAAATGGAGTTGAATCCCATGCAGTTTCTGGTCCTACGAGCAAGAGATCTTTTCTCGTAAGAAGAGTCACTATTGTGCTGCCATTGCCATACACAGGACAAATAGCACTGTTGTCTGTTCCCAGCAAGGACAGTGTATTGGACTGAATAGGAGCAACAGTTCTTGTCAGTTTCCTAAGCAGAGTTGAACTAGATGTGGTCCATGTGTGTAGGAAGCACAGTTCTTTTGTTCTGAGCAAGCTCACTCTTTGGACCCCATAGGAAACACAGTAGAGTAGAAGAGTGCTCTTTTCTCTAAAGCAGAGTGTTTTTCTTTTAAGGTGAGCTCGCGTTTGTTTCCCAGTCCTAAATGGAGTTGAATCACATGCAGTTTCTGGTCCTACGAGCAAGAGTTGTTTTCTGGCAAGAAGAGTCACTATTGCGCTCCAATTGTCATACACAGGGCAAATAGCACTGTCGTCGGTTCCCAGCATGTACAGTGTATTGGACTGAAGAGGATCTACTGTTCTTGTCAGGTTCCTAAGCAGAGTTGAACTAGATATGGCCGTGTGGGCAAGAAGCACAGTTCTTTTGTTCTCAGCAAGCTCACTGTTCTGGCCCTATAGGAAACACAGTAGAGTAGAAGAGTGCTCTTTTCTCTAAAGCAGAGAGTGTTTCTTGTAAGGCGAGCTAGCGTTTGTTTTCGAGTCGTAAATGGAGTTGAGTCACATGCAGTTTTTGGTCCCACGAGCAAGAGTTGTTTTCTGGTAAGAAGAGTCACTATTGCGCTCCTATTGCCATACACAGTGCAAATAGCACTCGCGTCTGTTCCCAGCAAGTACAGTGTATTGGACTGAATAGGAGCTACTGTTCTTGTCAGTTTCCAAAGCATAGTTGAACTAGATATGGCCCGTGTGTGTAGGAAGCACAGTACTTTTGTTCTCAGCAAGCTCACTGTTCTGGCCCTATAGGAAACACAGTAGAGTAGAACAGTGCTCTTTTCTCAAAAGCAGAGTGTGTTTCTTGTAAGGCGAGCTAGCGTTTGTTTTCTAGTCCTAAATGGAGTTGAATCACATGCAGTTTCTGGTCCTACGAGCAAGAGTTGTTTTCTGGTAAGAAGAGTCACTATTGCGCTGCCATTGCCATACACAAGACAAATAGCACTGGCGTCTGTTCCCAGCAAGTACAGTGTATTGGACTGAAGAGGATCTACTGTTCTTGTCAGGTTTATAAGCAGAATTGAACTAGATATGGCCGTGTGTGTAGGAAGCACAGTTTTTTTGTTCTGAGCAAGCTCACTGTTCGGACCCCATAGGAAACACAATAGAGTAGAAGAGTGCTCTTTTCTCTAAAGCAGATTGTGTTTCTTGTAAGGCGAGCTAGCATTTGTTTCCCAGTCCTAAATGGAGTTGAATCACATGCAGTTTCTGGTCCTATGAGCAAGAGTTGTCTTCTGGTAAGGAAAGTCACTATTGTGCTCCCATTGCCATACACAGTGCAAATAGCACTCCCATTTGTTCCCAGCAAGTACAGTGTATTGGACTGAAGAGGAGATACTGTTCTGGTCAGTTTCCTAAGCAGAGTTGAACTAGATATGTCCCGTGTGTGTAGGAAGCACAGTTCTTTTGTTCTGAGCAAGCTCACTGTTCGGACCCCATAGGAAACACAGTAGAGTAGAAGAGTGCTCTTTTCTCAAAAGCAGAGTGTGTTTCATGTAAGGCGAGCTAGCGTTTCTTTCCCAGTCCTAAATGGAGTTGAATCACATGCTGTGTCTGGTCCTATGAGCAAGAGTTGTTTTCTGGTAAGGAAAGTCACTATTGCGCTCCCATTGCCATACATAGTGCAAATAGCACTCGGTCCGTTCCCAGCAAGTACAGTGTATCGGACTGTTGAGGAGCTAATGTTCTTGTCAGTTTCCTAAGCAGAGTTGAACTAGATATGGCCCGTGTGAAGGAAGCACAGTTCTTTTGTTCTGATCCAGCTCACTCTTCTGGCCCTATTAAAAAAACAGTAGAGTAGAAGAGTGCTCTTTTCTCAAAAGCACAGTATTTTTCTTGTAAGGCGAGCTAGCGTTTGTTTCCCAGTCCTAAATGGAGTTGAATCACATGCAGTTTCTGGTGCTAGGAGCAAGAGTTGTTTTCTGGTAAGAAGAGTCACTATTGCGCTCTCATTGTCATACACAGAGCAAATAGTACTGGCATCTGTTCCCAGCATGTACAGTGTATGGACTGAAGAGGATCTACTGTTCTTGTCAGTTTCCTAGGCAGAATTGAATAGGTATGGCCCCTGTGTGCAGGAAGCACAGTTCTTTTGTTCTGAGGAAACTCATTGTTCTGGCTCTATAGGAAACACAGTAGAGTAGAAGAGTGCTCTTTTCTCTAAAGCAGAGTGTGTTTCTTGTAAGGCGAACTAGCATTTTTTTCCCAGTTCTAAATGGAGTTGAATCACATGCAGTTTCTGGTCCTACGAGCAAGAGTTGTTTTATGGTAAGAATAGTCACTATTGCGCTGCCATTGCCATACACAGGACAAATAGCACTGGCGTCTGTTCGCAGCAAGTACAGTGTATTGGATTGAATAGGAGCTACTGTTCTTGTCAGTTTCCAAAGCTTAGTTGAACTAGATATGGTCCGTTTGTGTAGGAAGCACAGTTCTTTTGATCTCAGCAAGCTCACTCTTCTGGCCCTATAGGAAACACAGTAGAGTAGAACAGTGCTCTTTTCTCAGAAGCAGAGTGTGTTTCTTGTAAGGCGAGCTAGGGTTTGTGTCCCAGTCCTAAATGGAGTTGAATCACATGCAGTTTCTGGTCCTACGAGCAAGAGTTGTTTTATGGTAAGAATAGTCACTATTGCGCTGCCATTGCCATACACAGGACAAATAGCACTGGCATCTGTTCTTAGCAAGTACAGTGTATTGCACTGAAGAGGATCTACTATTCTTGTCAATTTCCTAAGCAGAATTGAACTAGATATGACCGTATGTGTAGGAAGCACAGTTCTTTTGTTCTGAGCAAGCTCACTGTTTTGGTCTTAATGGAAACACAGTTGAGTAGAAGAGTGCTCTTTTCTCAAAAGCAGAGTGTGTTTCTTGTAATGCGAACTCGCGTTTGTTTCCCAGGCCTAAATGAAGTTGAGTCACATGCAGTTTTTTGTCCTACGAGCAAGAGTTGTTTTCTGGTAAGACGAGTCACTATTGTGCTCCAATTGCCATACACAGTGCAAATAGCACTAGCGTCTGTTCCCAGCAAGTTCAGTGTATTGGACTGAAGAGGAGCTACTGTTCTTGTCAGGTTCCTAAGCAGAGTTGAACTAGATATGGTCCGTGTGTGTAGGAAGCACAGTTCTTTTGTTCTGAACAAGCTCACTCTTTGGACCCCATAAGAAACACAGTAGAGTAGAAGAGTGCTCTCTTCTCAAAAGCAGAGTGTGTTTCTTGTAAGGCGAGCCAGCATTTGTTTCCCAGTCTTAAATGGAGTTGAATCCCATGCAGTTTCTGGTCTTAGGAGCAAGAGTTGTTTTCTGGTAAGAAGAGTCACTATTGTGCTCCCATTGTCATACACAGGGCATATAGCACTCGCGTCTGTTCCCAGCAAGTACAGTGTTTTGGACTGAAGAGGATCTACTATTCTTGTAAGTTTCCTAAGCAGAATTGAACTAGATATGACCGTGTGTTTAGGAAGCACAGTTCTTTTGTTCTGAGCAAGCTCACTGTTTTGGCCCTATAGGAAACACTGTAGAGTAGAAGAGTGCTCTTTTCTCAAAAGCAGAGTGTGTTTCTTGTAAGGCGAGTTCACGTTTGTTTCCCAGTCCTAAATGGAGTTGAGTCACATGCAGTTTTTGCTCCTACGAGCAAGAGTTGTTTTCTGGTAAGAAGAGTCACTATTGTGCTCCAATTGCCATACACAGTGCAAACAGCACTCGCGTCTGTTCCCAGCAAGTACAGTGTATTGGACTGAATAGGAGCTACTGTTCTTGTCAGTTTCCTAAGCAGAGTAGAAGTAGATATGGTCCGTGTGTGTAGGAAGCACAGTTCTTTTGTTCTCAGCAAGCTCACTGTTCTGGCCCAATAGAAAACACAGTAGAGTAGAAGAGTGCTCTTTTCTCAAAAGCAGAGTGTGTTTCTTGTAAGGCGAGCTAGCGTTTGTTTCCCAGTCCTACATGGAGTTGAATCACATGCAGTTTCTGGTCCTACAAGCAAGAGTTTTTTTCTGGTAAGGAAGTAACTGTTGTGCTCCCATTGCCATACACAGTGCAAATAGCATTGGCGTCTGTTCACAGCAAGTACTGTGTATCGGACTGAAGAGGAGCTACTGTTCTCGTCAGTTTCCTAAGCAGAGTTGAACTAGATATTGTCCGTGTGTAGGAAGCACAGTTTTTTGTTCTGAGCAAGCTCACTGTTTGAACCCCATAGGAAACACAGTAAAGTAGAAGAGTGCTCTTTTCTCAAAAGCAGAGTGTGTTTCTTGTAAGGCGAGCTAGTGTTTGTTTCGCAGTCCTAAATGGAGTTGAATCACATGCAGTTTCTGGTCCTACGAGCAAGAGTTGTTTTCTGGTAAGAAGAGTCCCTATTGCGCTCCCATTGTCATACACAGAGCAAATAGTCCTGGTGTCTGTTCCTAGCATGTACAGTGAATTGGACTGAAGAGGAGCTACTGTTCTTGTCAGTTTACTAAGCAGAGTTGAACTAGATATGGTCCGTGTGTGTAGGAAGCACAGTTCTTTTGTTCTCAGCAAGCTCACTGTTTGGACCCATAGGAAACACAGTAGAGTAGAAGAGTGCTCTTTTCTCAAAAGCAGAGTGTGTTTCATGTAAGGCGAGCTAGCATTTGTTTCCCAGTCCTAAATGGAGTTGAGTCACATGCAGTTTCTGGTCCTAGGAACAAGAGTTGTTTTCTGGTAAGAACAGTCACTATCGTGCTCCCATTGTCATACACAGGGCAAATAGTACGGGCGTCTGTTCCCAGCATGTACAGTGTATTGGACTGAAGAGGATCTACTGTTCTTGTCAGTTTCCTAAGCAGAATTGAATAGATATGGCCCCTGTGTGCAGGAAGCACAGTTCTTTTGTTCTGAGGAAGCTCACTCATCTGGCCCTATAGGAAACACAGTATAGTAGAAGAATGCTCTTTTTTCAAAAGCACAGAGTTTTTCTTGTAAGGCGAGCTAGCATTTCTTTCCCAGTCCTAAAAGGAGTTGAGACACATGCAGTATTTGGTCCTACGAGCAAGAGTTTTTTTCTGGTAAGAAGAGTCACTATTGCACTTTCATTGCCATACACAGTGCAAATAGCACTTGCATCTGTTCCCAGCAAGTACAGTGTATTTTAATGAAGAGGATCTACTGTTCTTGTCAGTTTTTTAAGCAGAGTTGAACTAGATATGGCCCGTGTGTGTAGGAAGCACAGTTCTTTTGTTCTGAGCAAGCTCACTGTTTTGGTCCTATAGGAAACACAGTTGAGTAGAAGAGTGCTCTTTTCTCAAAAGCAGAGTGTGTTTCTTGTAAGGCGAGCTCGGGTTTGTTTCCCAGTCCTAAATGGAGTTGCGTCACATGCAGTTTTTGGTCCTACAAGCCAGAGTTGTTTTCTGGTAAGAAGAGTCACTATTGCGCTCCAATTGCCATACACAGTGCAAATAGCACTCGCGTCTGTTCCCCGCAAGTACAGTGTATTGGACTGAATAGGAGCTACTGTTCTTGTCAGTTTCCTAAGCAGAGTTGAACTAGATATGGTCCGTGTGTGTAGGAAGCACAGTTCTTTTGTTCTCAGCAAGCTCACTGTTCTGGCCCGATAAGGAAACACTGTAGTGTAGAAGAGTGCTCTTTTCTCAAAAGCAGAGTGTGTTTCTTGTAAAATGAGCTATCGTTTGTTTCCCAGTCCTAAATGGAGTTGAATCACATGCAGTTTCTGGTCCTATGAGCAAGAGTTGTTTTCTGGTAAGAAGAGTCACTATTGTGCTCCCATTGTCATACACAGGGCAAATAGCACTGGCGTCTGTTCCCAGCATGTACAGTGTATTGGACTGAAGAGAATCTACTGTTCTTGTCAGGTTCCTAAGCAGAGTTGAACTAGATATGGCCATGTGTGTAGGAAGCACAGTTTTTTTGTTCTGAGCAAGCTCACTGTTCTGGCCCTATAGGAAACACAGTACAATAGAAGAGTGCTCTTTTCTCTAAAGCAGAGTGTGTTTCTTGTAAGGCGAGCTTCCGTTTGTTTCCCAATCCTAAATGGAGTTGAGTCACATGCTGTTTTTGGTCCTACGAGCAAGAGTTGTTTTCTGGTAAGAAGAGTCACTATTTCGCTCCAATTGCCATACACAGTGCAAATAGCACTCGCGACTGTTCCCAGCAAGTACAGTGTATTGGACTGAATAGGAGCTACTGTTCTTGTCAGTTTACAAAGCCTAGTTGAACTAGATATGGTCCGTTTGTGTAGGAAGCACAGTTCTTTTGTTCTCAGCAAGCTCACTGTTCTGGCCTTATAGGAAACACAGTAGAGTAGAACAGTGATCTTTTCTCAAAAGCAGTGTGTGTTTCTTGTAAGGCGAGCTAGGGTTTGTGTCCCAGTTCTAAATGGAGTTGAATCACATGCAGTTTCTGGTCCTACGAGCAAGAGTTGTTTTATGGTAAGAATAGTCACTATTGCGCTGCCATTGCCATACACAGGACAAATAGCACTGGCATCTGTTCCCAGCAAGTACAGTGTATTGCACTGAAGAGGATCTACTATTCTTGCCAATTTCCTAAGCAGAATTGAACTAGATATGACCGTATGTGTAGGAAGCACAGTTCTTTTGTTCTGAGCAAGCTCACTGTTTTGGTCTTAATGGAAACACAGTTGAGTAGAAGAGTGCTCTTTTCTCAAAAGCAGAGTGTGTTTCTTGTAAGGCGAACTCGCGTTCGTTTCCCAGGCCTAAATGGAGTTGAGTCACATGCAGTTTTTTGTCCTACGAGCAAGAGTTGTTTTCTGGTAAGACGAGTCACTATTGTGCTCCAATTGCCATACACAGTACAAATAGCACTCGCGTCTGTTCCCAGCAAGTACAGTGTATTGAACTGAAGAGGAGCTACTGTTCTTGTCAGGTTCCTAAGCAGAGTTGAACTAGATATGGTCCCTATGTGTAGGAAGCACAGTTCTTTTGTTCTGAGCAAGCTCACTGTTTGGACCACATAGAAAACACAGTAGAGTAGAAGAGTGCTCTCTTCTCAAAAGCAGAGTGTGTTTCTTGTAAGGCGAGCTAGCATTTGTTTCCCAGTCTTAAATGGAGTTGAATCCCATGCAGTTTCTGGTCCTAGGAGCAAGAGTTGTTTTCTGGTAAGGAAGTAACTGTTGTGCTCACATTGCCATACACAGTGCAAATAGCACTCGCGTCTGTTCACAGCAAGTACAGTGTATCGGACTGAAGAGGAGCTACTGTTCTTGTCAGTTTCCTAAGCAGAGTTGAACTAGATATTGTCCTTGTGTAGGAAGCACAGTTTTTTGTTTTGAGCAAGCTCACTGTTTGGACCCCATAGGAAACACAGTAGAGTAGAAGAGTGCTCTTTACTCTAAAGCAGAGTGTGTTTCTTGTAAGGCAAGCTAGCGTTTGTTTCCTAGCCCTAATTGGAGTTCAATCACAGGCAGTTTCCGGTCCTATGAGCAAGAGTTGTTTTCTGGTAAGGAAAGTTACTATTGTGCTCCCATTGCCATACACAGTGCAAATAGCACTCGCGTCTGTTCCCAGCAAGTACAGTGTATTGGACTAAATAGGAGCTACTGTTCTTGTCAGTTTCCTAAGCAGAGTTGAACTAGATGTGGTCCATGTGTGTAGGAAGCACAGTTCTTTTGTTCTGAGCAAGCTAACTGTTTGGACCCCATAGGAAACACAGTAGAGTAAGAGTGCTCTTTTCTCAAAAGCAGAGTGTGTTTCTTGTAAGGCGAGCTAGCGTTTGTTTCCCAGTCCTAAATGGAGTTGAATCCCATGCAGTTTCTGGTCCTATTGTCAAGAGTTGTTTTATGGTAAGAATAGTAAATATTGCGCTGCCATTGCCATACACAGGACAAATAGCACTGGAGTCTGTTACCAGCAAGTACAGTGTATTGGACTGAAGAGGAGCTACTGTTCTTTTCAGGTTCCTAAGCAGAATTGAACTAGATATGGCCGTGTGTGTAGGAAGCACAGTTCTTTTGGTTTGAGCAAGTTCACTGTTCGGACCTGTTAGGAAACACAATAGAGTAGAAGAGTGCTTTTTTCTCTAAACCAGAGTGTGTTTCTTGTAAGGCGAGCTAGCATTTGTTTCCCAGTCCTAAATGGAGTTGAATCCCATGCAGTTTCTGGTCCTATTGTCAAGAGTTGTTTTATGGTAAGAATAGTAAATATTGCGCTGCCATTGCCATACACAGGACAAATAGCACTGGAGTCTGTTACCAGCAAGTACAGTGTATTGGACTGAAGAGGAGCTACTGTTCTTTTCAGGTTCCTAAGCAGAATTGAACTAGATATGGCCGTGTGTGTAGGAAGCACAGTTCTTTTGGTTTGAGCAAGTTCACTGTTCGGACCTGTTAGGAAACACAATAGAGTAGAAGAGTGCTTTTTTCTCTAAATCAGAGTGTGTTTCTTGTAAGGCGAGCTAGCATTTGTTTCCCAGTCCTAAATGGAGTTGCATCACATGCAGTTTCTGGTTTTACGAGCAAGAGTTGTTTTGTGCTAAGAAGAGTCACTATTGTGCTCCCATTGTCATACACAGGGCAAAGAGCACTCGCGTCTGTTCCCAGCAAGTACAGTGTATTGGACTGAAGAGGATCTACTGTTCTTGTCAGGTTCCTAATCAGAGTTGAAGTAGATATGGCCGTGTGTATAAGAAGCACAGTTCTTTTGTTCTGAGCAAGCTCACTGTTCTGGCCCTATAGGAAACATAGTATAGTAGAAGAGTGCTCTTTTCTCAAAAGCAGAGTGTGTTTCTTGTAAGGCGAGCTAGCGTTTGTTTCCCAGTCCAATATGGAGTTGAATCACATACAGTTTCTGGTCCTACAAACAAGAGTTGTTTTCTGGTAAAAAGAGTCTCTATTGCGCTCCCATTGCCATACACAGGACAAATAGCACTGGCGTCTTTTCCCAGCAAGTACAGTGTATTGGACGGAAGAGGATCTACTGTTCTTGTCAGGTTCCTAAGCAGATTTGAACTAGATATGGCCGTGTGTGTAGGAAGCACAGTTTTTTTGTTCTCAGCAAGCTCACTGTTCGGACGCCATATAAAACACAGTAGAGTAGAAGAGTGCTCTTTTCTCAAAAGCAGAGTGTGTTTCTTGTAAGGCGAGCTCGCATTTGTTTCCCAGTCCTAAATGGAGTTGAGTCACAGGCAGCTTTTGGTCCTACGAGCAAGAGTTGTTTTCTGGTAAGGAGAGTCACTATTGCGCTCCAAATGCCATACACAGTGCAAATAGCTCTCGCATCTGTTCCCAGCAAGTATAGTGTATTGGACTGAATAGGAGCTACTGTTCTTGTCAGTTTCCTAAGCAGAGTTGAACTAGATATGGTCGGTGTGTGTAGGAATCACAGTTCTTTTGTTCTGAGCAAGCTCACTGTTTGGACCCCATAGGAAACACAGTAGAGTAGAAGAGTGCTCTTTTCTCAAATGCAGAGTGTGTTACTTGTAAGGAGAGCTAGCGTTTGTTTCCCAGTCCTAAATGGAGTTGAATCCCATGCAGTTTCTGGTCCTATGAGCAAGAGTTGTTTTCTGGTAAGAATAGTCAATATTGTGCTGCCATTGCCATACACAGGACAAAGAGCACTGGAGTCTGTTCTCAGCAAGTACAGTGTATTGGACTGAAGAGGATCTACTTTTCTTGTCAGGTTCCTTAGCAGAATTGAACTAGATATGGCCGTGTGTGTAGGAAGGACAGTTCATTTGGTTTGAGCAAGTTCACTGTTCGGACCTCTAAGGAAACACAATACAGTAGAAGAGTGCTTTTTTCTCTAAATCAGAGTGTGTTTCTTGTAAGGCGAGCTAGTGTTTGTTTCCCTGTCCTAAATGGAGTTGCCTCACATGCTGTTTCTGGTCCTACGAGCAGGAGTTGTTTTCTGTTAAGAAGAGTCACTATTGTGCTCCCATTGTCATACACAGGGCAAATATCACTCGCGTCTGTTCCCAGCATGTACAGTGTATTGGACTGAAGAGGATCTACTGTTCTTGTCAGGTTCCTAAGCAGGGTTGAACTAGATATGGCCGTGTGTGTAGGAAGCACAGTTCTTTTGTTCTGAGCAAGTTCACTGTTCTGGCCCTATAGGAAACACAGTAGAGTAGAAGAGTGCTCTTTTCTCAAAAGCAGAGTGTGTTTTTTGTAAGGCGAGCTCGCGTTTGTTTCCCAGTCCTAAATGGATTTGAGTCACATGCAGTTTTTGGTCCTATGAGCAAGAGTTGTTTTCTGGTAAGAAGAGTCACTGTTGCACTCCAAATGCCATATACAGTGCAAATAGCATTCGCGTCTGTTCCCAGCAAGTACAGTGTATCGTACTGAATAGGAGCTAATGTTCTTGTCAGTTTCCTAAGCAGACTTGATCTAGATATGGCCGTGTGTGTAGGAAGCACAGTTTTTTTGTTCTGAGCAAGCTCACTGTTCGGAACACATAGGAAACACAGTAGAGTAGAAGAGTGCTCTTTTCTCAAAAGCAGAGTGTGTTTTTGGAAGTCGAGCTAGCGTTTGTTTCCCAGTCCTAAATGGAGTTGAGTCACATGCAGTTTTTTGTCCTACGAGCAAGAGTTGTTTTCTGGTAAGACGAGTCACTATTGTGCTCCAATTGCCATACACAGTGCAAATAGCACTCGCGTCTGTTCCGAGCAAGTACAGTGTATTGGACTGAAGAGGAGCTACTGTTCTTGTCAGTTTCCTAAGCAGAGTTGAACTACATATGGCCCGAGTGTAGGAAGCACAGTTCTTTTCTTCTGAGCAAGCTCACTGTTCTGGCCCTATAGGAAACACAGTAGAGTAGAAGAGTGCTCTTTTCTCTAAAGCAGAGTGTGTTTCTTGTAAGGCGAGCTAGCGTTTGTTTCCCAGGACTAAAAGGAGTGTAATCACATGCAGTTTCTGGTCCTACGAGCAAGAGTTGTTTCATGGTAAGAAGAGTCACTATTGTGCTCCCATTGTCATACACAGTGCAAATAGCACTCGCGTTTGTTCCGAGCAAGTACAGTGTATTGGACTGAAGAGGATCTACTGTTCTTGTCAGGTTCCTAAGCAGAATTGAACTAGATATGGCCGTGTGTGTAGGAAGCACAGTTCTTTTGTTCTTAGCAAGTTCACTCTTCGGACCTCTTAGGAAACACAATAGAGTAGAAGAGTGCTTTTTTCTCTAAATCAGAGTGTGTTTCTTGTAAGGCGAGTTAGTGTTTGTTTCCCAGTCCTAAGTGGAGTTGAGTCACATGCAGTTTCTGGTCCTACGAGCAAGAGTTGTTTTCTGGTAAGAAGAGTCACTATTGTGCTCCCATTGTCATACACAGGCCAAATAGCACACGCGTCTGTTCCCAGCATGTACAGTGTATTGGACTGAAGAGGATCTACTGTTCTTGTCTAAGCAGAGTTGAACTAGATTTGGCCGTGTGTGTAGGAAGCACAGTTCTTTTGTTCTGAGCAAGCTCACTGTTCTGGCCCTATAGGAAACACAGTAGAGTAGAAGAGTGCTCTTTTCTCAAAAGCAGATTGTGTTTCTTGTAAGGGGAGCTAGCGTTTGTTTCCCAGTCCTATATGGAGTTGAATCACATGCAGTTTCTGGTCCTACAAGCAAGAGTTGTTTTTTGGTAAGGAAAGTCACTATTGTGCTCCCATTGCCATACACAGTGCAAATAGCACATGCGTCTGTTCCCAGCAAGTACAGTGTATCAGACTGAAGAGGAGCTACTGTTCTTTTCAGTTTCCTAAGCAGAGTTGAACTAGATATGGCCCGTGTGTGTAGGAAGCACAGTTCTTATGTTCTGAGCAAGCTCACTGTTCTGGCCCTATAGGAAACACAGTAGAGTAGAAGGGTGCACTTTTCTTAAAAGGAGAGTGTGTTTCTTGTAAGGCGAGCTCTTGTTTGTTTCCCAGTCCTAAATGGAGTTGAGTCACATGCAGTTTTTGGTCCTACGAGGAAGAGTTGTTTTCTGGTAAGAAGAGTCACTGTTGCGCTCCAAATGTCATATACAGTGCAAATAGCACTCGCTTCTGTTCCCAGCAAGTACAGTGTATCGGACTGAATAGGAGCTACTGTCCTTGTCAGGTTCCTAAGCAGACTTGAACTAGATATGGCCGTGTGTGTAGGAATCACAGTTCTTTTGTTCTGAGCAAACTCACTGTTTGGACCCCAGAGGAAACACAGTAGAGTAGAAGAGTGCTCTTTTCTCAAAAGCAGAGTGTGTTTTTGTAAGGCGAGCTAGCGTTTGTTTCCCAATCCTAAATGGAGTTGAGACACAAGCAGTTTTTTGTCCTACGAGCAAGAGTTGTTTTCTGGTAAGACGAGTCACTATTGTGCTCCAATTGCCATACACAGTGCAAATAGCACTCGCGTCTGTTCCGAGCAAGTACAGTGTATTGGACTGAAGAGGAGGTACTGTTCTTGTCAGTTTCCTAAGCAGAGTTGAACTAGATATGGCCTGTGTATGTAGGAAGCACAGTTCTTTTTTTCTGAACAAGCTCACTGTTTGGACCCCATAGGAAACACAGTAGAGTAGAAGAGTGCTCTTTTCTCAAAAGCAGAGTGTGTTTCATGTAAGGTGAGCTAGCATTTGTTTCCCAGTCCTAAATGGAGTTGAATAACATGCAGTTTCTGGTCCTACGAGCAAGAGATGTTTTCTGGTAAGGAAAGTCACTATTGCGCTCCCATTGCCATACACAATGCAAATAGCCCTCCCGTATGTTCCCAGCAAGTACAGTGTATCTGACTGTAGAGGATCTACTGTACTTGTCAGGTTCCTAAGCAGACTTGAACTAGATGTGGCCGTGTTTGTAGGAAGCACAGTTTTTTTTATTCTGAGCAAGCTCACTGTTCGGAACACATAGGAAACAGTAGAGTAGAAGAGTGCTCTTTTCTCAAAAGCAGAGTGTGTTTCTTGGAAGGCGAGCTAGTGTTTGTTTACCAGTCCTAAATGGAGTTGAGTCACATGCAGTTTTTTGTCCTACGAGCAAGAGTTGTTTTCTGGTAAGACGAGTCACTACTGTGCTCCAATTGCCATACACAGTGCCAATAGCACTCGAGTCTGTTCCGAGCAAGTACAGTGTATTGGACTGAAGAGAGCTACTGTTCTTGTCAGTTTCCTAAGCAGAGTTGAACTAGATATGGCCCGAGTGTAGGAAGCACAGTTCTTTTCTTCTGAGCAAGCTCACTGTTCTGGCCCTATAGGAAACACAGTAGAGTAGAAGAGTGCTCTTTTCTCTAAAGCAGATAGTGTTTCTTGTAAGGCAAGCTAGCGTTTGTTTCCCAGTCCTAAAAGGAGTGGAGTCACATGCAGTTTTTGGTCCTACGAGCAAGAGTTGTTTTCTGGTAAGAAGAGTCACTATTGCGCTCCAAATGCCATACACAGTGCAAATAGTACTAGCGTCTGTTCCCTTCAAGTACAGTGTATTGGACTGATTAGGAGCTACTGTTCTTGTCAGTTTCCTCAGCAGAGTTGAATTAGATATGGCCGTGTGTGTAGGAAGCACAGTTCTTTTGTTCTGAGCAAGCTCACTGTTCTGGCCCTATAGGAAACACAGTAGAGTAGAAGAGTGCTCTTTTCTCAAAAGCAGATTGTGTTTCTTGTAAGGCGAGCTAGCGTTTGTTTCCCAGTCCTAAATGGAGTTGAATCATATGCAGTTTCTGGTCCTACGCCCAAGAGTTGTTTTCTGGTAAGGAAAGTTACTATGGCGCTCCCATTGCCATACACAGTGCAAATAGCACTCACGTCTGTTCCCAGCAAGTACAGTGTATCGGACTGAAGAGGAGCTACTGTTCTTGTCAGTTTCCTAAGCAGAGTTGATCGAGATATGTCCCGCGTGTGTAGGAAGCACAGTTCTTTTGTTCTGAGCAAGCTCACTGTTTGGACCCCATAGGAAACACAGTAGAGTAGAAGAGTGCTCTTTTCTCAAAAGCAGAGTGTGTTTCTTGTAAGGCGAGCTAGCGTTTGTTTCCCATTCCTAAATGGAGTGGAATCACATGCAGTTTCTGGTCCTACGAACAAGAGATGTTTTCTGGTAAGGAAAGTCACTATTGCGCTGCCATTGCCATACACAGTACAAATAGCCCTCCAGTCTGTTCCAAGCAAGTACAGTGTATCGGACTGAAGAGGATCTACTGTTCTTCTCAGGTTCCTAAGCAGACTTGAACTAGATGTGGCAATGTTTGTAGGAAGCACAGTTTTTTTGTTCTGAGCAAGCTCACTGTTCGGAACACATAGTAAACAGTAAAGTAGAAGAGTGCTCTTTTCTCAAAAGCAGAGTGAGTTTCTTGGAAGGCGAGCTAGTGTTTGTTTCCCAGTCCTAAATGGAGTTGAGTCACATGCAGTTTTTTGTCCTACAAGCAAGAGTTGTTTTCTGGTAAGACGAGTCACTATTGTGCTCCAATTGCCATACACAGTGCAAATAGCACTCGCGTCTGTTCCCAGCAAGTACAGTGTATTGGACTGAAGAGGAGCTACTGTTCTTGTCAGTTTCCTAAGCAGAGTTGAACTAGATATGGCCCATGTGTGTAGGAAGCACAGTTCTTTTGTTCTGAGCAAGCTCACTGTTTGGATCCAATAGGAAACACAGTAGAGTAGAAGAGTGCTCTTTTCTCTGAAGCAGAGTGTGTTTCTTGTAAGGCGAGCTAGCGTTTGTTTCCTAGTCCTAAATGGAGTTGAGTCACATGCAGTTTTTTGTCCTACAAGCAAGAGTTGTTTTCTGGTAAGACAAGTCACTTTTGGGCTTAAATTGCCATACACAGTGCAAATAGCACTCGCTTCTGTTCCCCGCAAGTACGTTGTATTGGACTGAATAGGAGCTACTGTTCTTGTCAGTTTCCTAATCAGAGTTGAACTAGATATGATCCTTGTGTGTAGGAAGCACAGTTCTTTGGTTCTGAGCAAGCTCACTGTTTGGACCCCATAAGAAACACAGTAGAGTAGAAGAGTGCTCTTTTCTCAAAAGCAGAGTGTGTTACATGTAAGGCGAGCTAACATTTGTTTCTCAGTCCTAAATGGAGTTGAATCACATGCAGTTTCTGGTCCTACGAGCAAGAGTTGTTTTCTGGTAAGGAAAGTCACTATTGCGCTCCCATTGACATACACAGTGCAAATAGCACTCGCGTCTGTTCACAGCAAGTACAATGTATCGGACTGAAGAGGAGCTACTGTTCTTGTCAGTTTCCTAAGCAGAGTTGAACTAGATATGGCCCATGTGTGTAGGAAGCACAGTTCTTTTGTTCTGAGCAAGCTCACTGTTCGTACCCCACAGGAAACACAGTAGAGTAGATGAGTGCTCTTTTCTCAAAAGCAGAGTGTGTTACATGGAAGGCAAGCTAGCATTTGTTACTCAGTCCTAAATGGAGTTGAATCATATGCAGTTTCTGGTCCTACGAGCAAGAGTTGTTTTCTGGTAAGGAAAGTCACTATTGTGCTCCCATTGCCATCCACAGTGCAAATAGCACTGGCGTCTGTTCCCAGCAAGTACAGTGTATCGGACTGAAGAGGAGCTACCGTTCTTGTCAGTTTCCTAAGCAGAGTTGAACTAGATATGGCCCGTGTGTGTGGGAAGCACAGTTTTTTTTCTGAGCAAGCTCACTGTTCTGGCCCTATAGGAAACACAGTAGAGTAGAAGAGTGCTCTTTTCTCTAAAGCAGAGTGTGTTTCTTGTAAGGCGAGATATCATTTGTTTCCCAATTCTAAATGGAGTTGAATCACATGCAGTTACTGGTCCTACGAGCAAGAGTTGTTTTATGGTAAGAAGAGTCACTATAGTGCTCCAATTGCCATACACAGGACAAATAGCATTGGCGTCTGTTCCCAGCAAGTACACTGTATTAGACTGAAGAGGATCTACTGTTCTTGTCAGGTTCCTAAGCAGACTTGAACTAGATATGGCCGTGTGTGTAGGAAGCACAGTTTTTTTGTTCTGAGCAAGCTCACTTTTCGGAACACATAGGAAACACAGTAGAGTAGAAGAGTGCTCTTTTTCCAAAAGCAGAGTGTGTTTCTTGGACGTCGATCTAGCACTTGTTTCCCAGTCCTAAATGGAGTTGAGTCACATGCAGTTTTTTGTCCTACGAGCAAGAGTTGTTTTCTGGTAAGACAAGTCACTATTGGGCTCCAATTGCCATACACAGTGCAAATAGCACTCGCGTCTGTTCCCTGCAAGTAGAGTGTATTGGACCTAAGAGGATCTACTGTTCTTGTCAGTTTCCTAAGCAGAGTTGAACTAGATATGGCCCGTGTGTGTAGGAAGCACAGTTCGTTGTTCTGAGCAAGCTCACTATTCTGGCCCTATAGGAAACACAGTAGAGTAGAAGAGTGCTCTTTTCTCTAAAGCAGAGTGTGTTTCTTGTAAGGTGAGCTAGCTTTTGTTTCCCTGTCCTAAATGGAGTTGAATCACATGCAGTTTCTGGTCCTACGAGCAAGAGTTGTTTTCTGGTAAGAAGAGTCACTATTGCGCTGCCATTGCCATACACAGGACAAATAGCACTGGCGTCTGTTCCCAGCAAATACAGTGTATTGGACTGAAGAGGATCTACTGTTCTTGTCAGGTTCCTAAGCAGAATTGAACTAGATATGGCCGTGTGTGTAGGAAGCACAGTTCTTTTGTTCTGAGCAAGCTCACTGTTCGGACCCCATAGGAAACACAGTAGAGTAGAAGAGTGCTCTTTTCTCAAAAGCAGAGTGTGTTTCTTGTAAGGCGAGCTAGCGTTTGTTTCCCAGTCCTAAATGGAGTTGAGTCACATGCAGTTTTTTGTCCTACGAGCAAGAGTTGTTTTCTGGTAAGACGAGGCACTATTGTGCTCCAATGCCATTCACTGTGCAAATAGCACTCGCGTCTGTTCCCCGCAAGTACAGTGTATCAGACTGAAGAGGAGCTACTGTTCTTGTTTGTTTCCTAAGCAGAGTTGAACTAGATATGGCCCGTGTGTGTAGAAAGCACAATTCTTTTGTTCTGAGCAAGCTCACTGTTCAGACCCCAAAGGAAGCACAGTAGAGTAGAAGAGTGCTCTTTTCTCAAAAGCAGAGTGTGTTTCATGTAAGGCGAGCTAGCATTTGTTTCCCAGTCCTAAGTGGAGTTGAATCACATGCAGTTTCTGGTCCTACGAGCAAGAGTTGTTTTCTGGTAAGGAAAGTCACTGTTGCGCTCCCATTGCCCTACACAGTGCAAATAGCACTCGCGTCTGTTCCCAACAAGTACATTGTATCGGACTGAAGAGGAGCTACTGTTCTTGTCAGTTTCCTAAGCAGAGTGGAACTAGTTATGGCCCATGTGTAGGAAGCACAGCTCTTTTGTTCTGAGCAAGCTCACTGTTCTGGCCCTATAGGAAACACA
Source organism: Peromyscus eremicus (assembly GCF_949786415.1). Classification (NCBI taxonomy): domain Eukaryota; kingdom Metazoa; phylum Chordata; class Mammalia; order Rodentia; family Cricetidae; genus Peromyscus; species Peromyscus eremicus. The sequence continues at coordinate 55,001 of NW_026735119.1, forward strand.
GTGGAGTAGAAGAGTGCTCTTTTCTCTAAAGCAGAGTGTGTTTCTTGTAAGGCGAGCTAGCGTTTGTTTCCCAGTCCTAAATGGAGTTTAATCACATGCAGTTTCTAGTCCTACGACCAAGAGTTGTTTTATGGTAAGAAGAGTCACTTTGCGCTGCCATTGCCATCCACAGTGCAAATAGCACTGGCGTCTGTTCCCAGCAAGTACAGTGTATTCGAATGAAGAGGATCTACTGTTCTTGTCAGGTTCCTAAGCAGAATTGAACTACATATGGCTATGTGTGTAGGAAGCACAGTTCTTTTGTTCTGAGCAAGTTCAGTGTTCGGACTCCATAGGAAACACAGTAGAGTTGAAGAGTGCTCTTTTCTCAAAAGCAGAGTGTGTTTCTTGTAAGGCGAGCTAGCGTTTGTTTCCCAGTCCTATATGGAGTTGAGTCACATGCAGTTTTTTGTCCTATGAGCAAGAGTTGTTTTCTGGTAAGACGAGTCACTATTGTGCTCCAATTGCCATACACAGTGCAAATAGCACTCGCGTCTGTTCAGAGCAAGTACAGTGTATTGTACTGAAGAGGAGCTACTGTTCTTGTCAGTTTCCTAAGCAGAGTTGAACTAGATATGGCCCGTGTGTGTAGGAAGCACAGTTCTTTTGTTCTGAGCAAGCTCACTGTTTAGACCCCATAGGAAACACAGTAGAGTAGAAGAGTGCTCTTTTCTCAAAAGCAGAGTGTGTTTCATGTAAGGCGAGCTAGCATTTGTTTCCCAGTCCTAAATGGAGTTGAATCACATGCAGTTTCTGGTCCTACGAGCAAGAGTTGTTTTCTGGTAAGGAAAGTCACTATTGCATACCCATTGCCATACACAGTGCAAATAGCACATGCATCTGTTCCCAGCAAGTACAGTGTATTGGACTGAAGAGGAGCTACTGTTCTTTCAGGTTCCTAAGCAGACTTGAACTAGATATGGCTGTGTTTGTTGGAAGCACATTTTTTTTGTTATGAGCAAGCTCAATGTTCGGAACACATAGGAAACAGTACAGTAGAAGAGTGCTCTTTTCTCAAAAGCAGAGTGTGTTTCTTGGAAGGCGAGCTAGTGTTTGTTTCCCAGTACTAAATGGAGTTGAGTCACATGCAGTTTTTTGTACTACGAGCAAGAGTTGTTTTCTGGTAAGACGAGTCACTATTGTGTTCCAATTGCCATACACAGTGCAAATAGCACTCGCGTCTGTTCCCAGCAAGTATAGAGTATTGGACTGAATAGGAGTTACTGTTCTTGTCAGTTTCCTAAGAAGAGTTGAACGAGATATGTCCCGTGTGTGTAGGAAGCACAGTTCTTTTGTTCTGAGCAAGCTCACTGTTTGGACCCCATAGGAAACACAGTAGAGTAGAAGAGTGCTCTTTTCTCTAAAGCAGAGTGTTTTTCTTGTAAGATGAGCTCGCGTTTGTTTCCCAGTCCTAAATGGAGTTGAGTCACATGCAGTTTTTGGTCCTACGAGCAAGAGTTGTTTTCTGGTAAGAAGAGTCACTATTGCGCTCCAAATGCCATACACAGTGCAAATAGTACTCGCGTCTGTTCCCTTCAAGTACAGTGTATTGGACTGATTAGGAACTACTGTTCTTGTCAGTTTCCTCAGCAGAGTTGAACTAGATATGGCCGTGTGTGTAGGAAGCACAGTTCTTTTGTTCTGAGCAAGCTCACTGTTCTGGCCCTATAGGAAACACAGTAGAGTAGAAGAGTGCTCTTTTCTCAAAAGCAGATTGTGTTTCTTGTAAGGCGAGCTAGCGTTTGTTTCCCAGTCCTAAATGGAGTTGAATCACATGCAGTTTCTGGTCCTACAACTAAGAGTTGTTTTCTTGTAAGGAAAGTCACTATTGCGCTCCCATTGCCATACACAGTGCAAATAGCACTCACGTCTGTTCCCAGCAAGTACAGTTTATCGGACTGAAGAGGAGCTACTGTTCTTGTCAGTTTCCTAAGCAGAGTTGAACGAGATATGTCCCGCCTGTGTAGGAATCACAGTTCTTTTGTTCTGAGCAAACTCACTGTTTGGACCCCAGAGGAAACACAGTAGAGTAGAAGAGTGCTCTTTTCTCAAAAGCAGAGTGTGTTTCTTGTAGGGCGAGCTAGCGTTTGTTTCCCAGTCCTAAATGGAGTTGAATCACATGCAGTTTCTGGTCCATGAGCAAGAGTTGTTTTCTGGTAAGAAGAGTCACTATTGCACTGCCATTGCCATACAGAGGACAAATAGCACTGGCGTCTGTTCCCAGCAAGTACAGTGTATTGGAGTGAAGAGGATCTACTGTTCTTGTCAGGTTCCTAAGCAGAGTTGAACTAGATATGGCCCGTGTGTGTAGGAATCACAGTTCTTTTGTTCTGAGCAAGCTCACTGTTCAGACCCCTAAGGAAGCACAGTAGAGTAGAAGAGTGCTCTTTTCTCAAAAGGAGAGTGTGTTTCATGTAAGGCGAGCTAGCATTTGTTTCCCAGTCCTAAATGGAGTTGAATCACATACAGTTTCTGGTCCTACGAGCAAGAGTTGTTTTCTGGTAAGGAAAGTCACTATTGCGCTCTCATTGCCATACACAGTGCAAATAGCACTCGCGTCTGTTCCCAGCAAGTACATTGTATCAGACTGAAGAGGAGCTACTGTTCTTGTAAGTTTCCTAAGCAGAGTGGAACTAGTTATGGCCCGTGTGTAGGAAGCACAGCTCTTTTGTTCTGAGCAAGCTCACAGTTCTGGCCCTATAGGAAAGACAGTAGAGTAGAAGAGTGCTCTTTTCTCTAAAGCAGAGTGTGTTTCTTGTAAGGCGAGCTAGCGTTTGTTTCCCAGTCCTAAATGGAGTTGAATCACATGCAGTTTCTAGTCCTACAAGCAAGAGTTGTTTTATGTTAAGAAGAGTTACTTTTGCGCTGCCGTTGCCATACACAGGACAAATAGCACTGGCGTCTGTTCCCAGCAAGTACAGTGTATTGAACTGAAGAGGATCTACTTTTCTTGTCAGGTTCCTAAGCAGACTTGAACTACATATGGCCGTGTGTGTAGGAAGCACAGTTTTTTTGTTCTGAGCAAGCTCACTGTTCGGAACACATAGGAAACACAGTAGAGTAGAAGAGTGCTCTTTTCTCAAAAGCAGAGTGTGTTTATTAAAAGTCGAGATAGCGTTTGTTTCCCAGTCCTAAATGGAGTTGAGTCACATGCAGTTTTTTGTCCTACGAGCAAGAATTGTTTTCTGGTAAGACAAGTCATTATTGGGCTCCAATTGCCATACACAGTGCAAATAGCACTCGCGTCTGTTCCCCGCAAGTACATTGTATTGGACTGAATAGGAGCTACTGTTCTTGTCAGTTTAATAAGCAGAGTTGAACTAGATATGATCCGTGTGTGTAGGAAGCACAGTTCTTTGGTTCTGAGCAAGCTCACTGTTTGGACCCCATAAGAAACACAGTAGAGTAGAAGAGTGCTCTTTTCTCAAAAGCAGAGTGTGTTTCATGTAAGGCGAGCTAGCATTTGTTTCTCAGTCCTAAATGGAATTGAATCACATGCAGATTCTGGTCCTATGAGCAAGAGTTGTTTTCTGGTAAGGAAAGTCACTATTGCGCTCCCATTGCCATACACAGTGCAAATAGCACTCGCGTCTGTTCCCAGCAAGTACAGTGTATCGGACTGAAGAGGAGCTACTGTTCTTGTCAGTTTCCTAAGCAGAGTTGAACTAGATATGGCCCGTGTGTGTAGGAAGCACAGTTCTTTTGTTCTGAGCAAGCTCACTGTTCGTACCCCATAGGAAACACAGTAGAGTAGAAGAGTGCTCTTTTCTCAAAAGCAGAGTGTGTTTCATGGAAGGCAAGCTAGCATTTGTTTCTCAGTCCTAAATGGAGTTTAATCATATGCAGTTTCTGGTCCTACGAGCAAGAGTTGTTTTCTGGTAGGGAAAGTCACTATTGTGCTCCCATTGCCATCCACAGTGCAAATAGCACTGGCGTCTGTTCCCAGCAAGTACAGTGTATCGGACTGAAGAGGAGCTACTGTTCTTGTCAGTTTCCTAAGCAGAGTTGAACTAGATATGGGCCGTGTTTGTAGGAAGCACAGTTTTTTTTTTCTGAGTAAGCTCACTGTTCTGGCCCTATAGGAAACACAGTAGAGTAGAAGAGTGCTCTTTTCTCTAAAGCAGAGTGTGTTTCTTGTAAGGCGAGCTATCGTTTGTTTCCCAGTCCTAAATGGAGTTGAATCACATGCAGTTTCTGGTCCTACGAGCAAGAGTTGTTTTATGGTAAGAAGAGTCACTATTGTGCTCCAATTGCCATATACAGGACAAAGAGCACTGGCGTCTGTTCCCAGCAAGTTCAGTGTATTGGACTGAAGAGTATCTACTGTTCTTTCAGTTTCCTAAGCAGAATTGAACTAGATATGGCCGTGTGTGTAGGAAGCACAGTTCTTTTGTTCTGAGCAAACTTACTTTCGGACCCCAAAGGAAACACAGTAGAGTAGAAGAGTGCTTTTTTCTCAAAAGCAGAGTGTGTTTCTTTTAAGGCGAGCTAGCGTTTGTTTCCATTTTTAAATGGAGTGGAATTACATGCAGTTTGTGTTCCTATGAGCAAGAGTTGTTTTCTGGTAAGGAAAGTCACTATTGTGCTCCCATTGCCATACACAGTGCAAACAGCCCTCCCATCTGTTCCCAGCAAGTACAGTGTATTGGAAAGAAGAGGAGCTACTGTTCTTCTCAGTTTCCTAAGCAGAGTTGAACTACATATGGCCCGTGTGTGTAGGAAGCACAGTTCATTTTTTTTGAGCAAGCTCACTGTTCAGGACCTATAGGAAACACAGTAGAGTAGAAGAGTGCTCTTTTCTAAAAAGCAGAGTGTGTTTCTTGTAAAGCGAGCTAGAGTTGTTTCCCAGTTTTAAATGGAGTTGAATCACATGCAGTTTCTGGTCCACGAGCAAGAGTTTTTTTCTGGTAAAAAGAGCCACTATTGCGCTGCCATTGCCATACACAGGATAAATAGCTTTGGCGTCTGTTCTCAGCAAGTACACTGTATTGGACTGAAGAGGATCTACTGTTCTTGTCAGGTTCCTAAGCCGACTTGAACTAGATATGGCCGTGTGTGTAGCAAGCACAGTTTTTTTTGTTCTGAGAAAGCTCACTTTTCGGAACACATAGGAAACACAGTAGAGTAGAAGAGTGCTCTTTTCTCAAAAGCAGAGTGTGTTTCTTGGACGTCGAGCTAGCATTTGTTTCCCAGTCCTAAATGGAGTTGAGTCACATGCAGTTTTTTGTCCTACGAGCAAGAGTTGTTTTCTGGTAGGGAAAGTCACTATTGTGCTCCCATTGCCATCCACAGTGCAAATAGCACTGGCGTCTGTTAACAGCAAGTACAGTGTATCGGACTGAAGAGGAGCTACTGTTCTTGTCAGTTTCCTAAGCAGAGTTGAACTAGATATGGGCCGTGTTTGTAGGAAGCACAGTTTTTTTTTCTGAGTAAGCTCACTGTTCTGGCCCTATAGGAAACACAGTAGAGTAGAAGAGTGCTCTTTTCTCTAAAGCAGAGTGTGTTTCTTGTAAGGCGAGCTATCGTTTGTTTCCCAGTCCTAAATGGAGTTGAATCACATGCAGTTTCTGGTCCTACGAGCAAGAGTTGTTTTATGGTAAGAAGAGTCACTATTGTGCTCCAATTGCCATATACAGGACAAAGAGCACTGGCGTCTGTTCCCAGCAAGTTCAGTGTATTGGACTGAAGAGTATCTACTGTTCTTTCAGTTTCCTAAGCAGAATTGAACTAGATATGGCCGTGTGTGTAGGAAGCACAGTTCTTTTGTTCTGAGCAAACTCACTTTCGGACCCCAAAGGAAACACAGTAGAGTAGAAGAGTGCTTTTTTCTCAAAAGCAGAGTGTGTTTCTTTTAAGGCGAGCTAGCGTTTGTTTCCCATTTTTAAATGGAGTGGAATTACATGCAGTTTGTGTTCCTATGAGCAAGAGTTGTTTTCTGGTAAGGAAAGTCACTATTGTGCTCCCATTGCCATACACAGTGCAAACAGCCCTCCCATCTGTTCCCAGCAAGTACAGTGTATTGGAAAGAAGAGGAGCTACTGTTCTTCTCAGTTTCCTAAGCAGAGTTGAACTACATATGGTCCGTGTGTGTAGGAAGCACAGTTCTTTTTTTCTGAGCAAGCTCACTGTTCAGGCCCTATAGGAAACACAGTAGAGTAGAAGAGTGCTCTTTTCTAAAAAGCAGAGTGTGTTTCTTGTAAAGGGAGCTAGAGTTTGTTTCCCAGTTTTAAATGGAGTTGAATCACATGCAGTTTCTGGTCCACGAGCAAGAGTTTTTTTCTGGTAAAAAGAGCCACTATTGCGCTGCCATTGCCATACACAGGATAAATAGCATTGGCGTCTGTTCCCAGCAAGTACACTGTATTGGACTGAAGAGGATCTACTGTTCTTGTCAGGTTCCAAAGCCGACTTGAACTAGATATGGCCGTGTGTGTAGCAAGCACAGTTTTTTTGTTCTGAGAAAGCTCACTTTTCGGAACACATAGGAAACACAGTAGAGTAGAAGAGTGCTCTTTTCTCAAAAGCAGAGTGTGTTTCTTGGACGTCGAGCTAGCATTTGTTTCCCAGTCCTAAATGGAGTTGAGTCACATGCAGTTTTTTGTCCTACGAGCAAGAGTTGTTTTCTGGTAAGACAAGTCACTATTGGGCTCCAATTGCCATACACAGTGCAAAAAGCACTCGCGTCTGTTCCCTGCAAGTACAGTGTATTGGACTGAAGAGGATCTACTGTTCTTGTCAGTTTCCTAAGCAGAGTTGAACTAGATATGGCCCGTGTGTGTAGGAAGCACAGTTCTTTTGTTCTGAGCAAGCTCACTGTTCAGACCCCATAGGAAGCACAGTAGAGTAGAAGAGTGCTCTTTTCTCAAAAGGAGAGTGTGTTTCATGTAAGGCGAGCTAGCATTTGTTTCCCAGTCCTAAATGGAGTTGAATCACATACAGTTTCTGGACCCACGAGCAAGAGTTGTTTTCTGGTAAGGAAAGTCACTGTTGCGCTCTCATTGCCATACACAGTGCAAATAGCACTCGCGTCTGTTCCCAGCAAGTACATTGTATCAGACTGAAGAGGAGCTACTGTTCTTGTCAGTTTCCTAAGCAGAGTGGAACTAGTTATGGCCCGTGTGTAGGAAGCACAGCTCTTTTGTTCTGAGCAAGCTCACAGTTCTGGCCCTATAGGAAACACAGTAGAGTAGAAGAGTGCTCTTTTCTCTAAAGCAGAGTGTGTTTCTTGTAAGGCGAGCTAGCGTTTGTTTCCCAGTCCTAAATTGAGTTGAATCACATGCAGTTTCTAGTTCTACAAGCAAGAGTTGTTTTATGTTAAGAAGAGTTACTTTTGCGCTGCCATTGCCATACACAGGACAAATAGAACTGGCGTCTTTTCCCAGCAAGTAGAGTGTATTGAACTGAAGAGGATCTACTTTTCTTGTCAGGTTCCTAAGCTAAATTGAACTACATGTGGCCGTGTGTGTAGGAAGCACAGTTCTTTTGTTCTGAGCAAGTTCAGTGTTCGGACTCCAAAGGAAACACAGTAGAGTAGAAGAGTGCTCTTTTCTCAAAAGCAGAGTGTGTTTCTTGTAAGGCGAGCTAGCGTTTGTTTCCCAGTCCTATATGGAGTTGAGTCACATGCAGTTTTTTGTCCTACGAGCAATAGTTGTTTTCTGGTAAGACGAGTCACTATTGTGCTCTAATTGCCATACACAGTGCAAATAGCACTCGCGTCTCTTCCCCGCAAGTACAGTGTATTGGACTGAAAAGGAGCTACTGTTCTTGTCAGTTTCCTAAGCAGAGTTGAACAAGATATGGCCCTTGTGTGTAGGAAGCACAGTTCTTTTGTTCTGAGCAAGCTCACTGTTCGGACCCCATAGGAAACACAGTAGAGTAGAAGAGTGCTCTTTTCTCAAAAGCAGAGTGTGTTTAATGTAAGGCGAGCTAGCATTTGTTTCCCAGACCTAAATGGAGTTGAATCACATGAAGTTTCTGGTCCTATGAGCAAGAGTTGTTTTATGGTAAGGAAAGTCACTATTGTGTTCTCATTGCCCTACACAAGGCAAATAGCACTCGCGTCTTTTCCCAGCAAGTACAGTGTATTGGACTGAATAGGAGCTACTGTTCTTGTCAGTTTACTAAGCAGAGTTGAACTAGATATGGTCCGTGTGTGTAGGAAGCACAGTTCTTTTGTTCTGAGCAAGCTCACTGTTTGGACCCCATAGGAAACACAGTAGAGAAGAAGAGTGCTCTTTTCTCTAAAGCAGAGTGTGTTTCTTGTAAGGTGAGCTACCGTTTGTTTCCCAGTCCTAAATGGAGTGGAATCACATGCAGTTTCTGGTCCTACGAGCAAGAGTTGTTTTCTGGTAAAGAAAGTCACTGTTAAGCTCCCATTGCCATACACAGTGCAAATAGCCCTCGCGTCTGTTCCCAGCAAGTACAGTGTATTGGACTGAAGAGGAGCTACTGTTCTTCTCAGTTTCCTAAGCAGAGTTGAACTAGATATGGCCCGTGTGTGTAGGAAGCACAGTTCTTTTTTTCTGAGCAAGCTCACTGTTCTGGCCCTATAGGAAACACAGTAGAGTAGAAGAGTGCTCTTTTCTCTAAAGCAGAGTGTGTTTCTTGTAAGGCGAGCTATCGTTTGTTTCCCAGTCCTAAATGGAGTTGAATCACATGCAGTTTCTGGTCCTACGAGCAAGAGTTGTTTTATGGTAAGAAGAGTCACTATTGTGTTCCAATTGCCATATACAGGACAAAGAGCACTGGCGTCTGTTCCCAGCAAGTTCAGTGTATTGGACTGAAGAGTATCTACTGTTCTTTCAGGTTCCTAAGCAGAATTTAACTAGATATGGCCGTGTGTTTAGGAAGCACAGTTCTTTTGTTCTGAGCAAACTCACTGTTCGGACCCCAAAGGAAACACAGTAGAGTAGAAGAGTGCTTTTTTCTCAAAAGCAGAGTGTGTTTCTTTTAAGGCGAGCTAGCGTTTGTTTCCCATTTTTAAATGGAGTGGAATTACATGCAGTTTGTGTTCCTATGAGCAAGAGTTGTTTTCTGGTAAGGAAAGTCACTATTGTGCTCCCATTGCCATACACAGTGCAAACAGCCCTCCCATCTGTTCCCCGCAAGTACAGTGTATTGGACTGAAAAGGAGCTACTTTTCTTGTCAGTTTCCTAAGCAGAGTTGAATTAGATATGGCCCGTGTGTGTAGGAAGCACAGTTCTTTTTTTCTGAGCAAGCTCACTGTTCAGGCCCTATAGGAAACACAGTAGAGTAGAAGAGTGCTCTTTTCTCAAAAGCAGAGTGTGTTTCTTGTAAAGCGAGCTAGAGTTTGTTTCCCAGGCCTAAATGGAGTTGAATCACATGCAGTTTCTGGTATTACGAGCAAGAGTTGTTTTCTGGTAAGAAGAGTCACTATAGTGCTCCAATTGCCATACACAGGACAAATAGCACTGGAGTCTGTTCCCAGCAAGTACAGTGTATTGGACTGAAGAGGAGCTACTGTTCTTCTCAGTTTCCTAAGCAGACTTGAACTAGATATGGCCGTGTGTGTAGGAAGCACAGTTTTTTTGTTCTCAGCAAGCTCACTGTTCGGAACACATAGGAAACACAGTAGAGTAGAAGAGTGCTCTTTTCTCTAAAGCAGAGTGTGTTTCTTGTAAGGCGAGCTAGCGTTTGCTTCCCAGTCCTAAATAGAGTTGAATCACATGCAGTATCTGGTCCTACGAGCAAGAGTTGTTTTCTGGTAAGGAAAGTCACTATTGCGCTCCCATTGCCATAAACAGTACAAATAGCACTTGCGTCTGTTCCCAGCAAGTACAGTGTATCCGACTGAAGAGGAGCTACTGTTCTTGTCAGTTTCCTAAGGAGAGTTGAACTAGATATGGCCCGTGTGTACGAAGGACAGTTCTTTTGTTCTGAGCAAGCTCACTGTTCTGGCCCTATAGGAAACACAGTAAAGTAGAAGAGTGCTCTTTTCTCTAAAGCAGAGTGTGTTTCTTGTAAGGCGTGCTAGTGTTTGTTTCACAGTCCTAAATGGAGTTGAATCCCATGCAGTTTCTGGTACTACGAGCAAGAGTTGTTTTATGATAAGAAGAGTCACTATTGCACTGCCATTGCCATACACAGGACAAATAGCACTGGCATCTGTTCGCAGCAAGTACAGTGTATTGAGCTGAAGAGGATCTACTGTTCTTGTCAGGTTCTTAAGCAGACTTGAACTAGATATGGCCGTGTGTGTAGGAAGCACAGTTTTTTTTTCTGAGCAAGCTCACTGTTCGGACCCCATAGGAAACTTTGTAGAGTAGAAGAGTGCTTTTTTCTCAAAAGCAGAGTGTGTTTCTTGTAAGGCGAGCTAGCGTTTGTTTCCCAGTCCTGAACGGAGTTGAATCACATGCAGTTTTTTGTCCTACGAGCAAGAGTTGTTTTCTGGTAAGGAAAGTCACTATTGTGCTCCCATTCCCATACTCAGTGCAAATAGCACTCGCATCTGTTCCCAGCAAGTACAGTGTATTTGACTGAAGCAGAGCTACTGTTCTTGTCAGTTTCCTAAGTAGAGTTGTACTAGATATGGACCATGTGTGTAGGAAGCACAGTTCTTTTGTTTTGAGCAAGCTCACTATTCGGACCCCATAGGAAACACATTAGAGTAGAAGAGTCCTCTTTTCTCAAAAGGAGAGTGTGTTTCTTGTAACGCTAGCTACTGTTTGTTTTCCAGTCAGAAATGGAGTTGAAACCCATGCAGTTTCTGGTCCTACGAGCAACAGTTGTTTTCTGGTAAGAAGAGTCACTATTGCGCTCCCATTGTCATACACAGGGCAAATAGCACTTGCGTCTGTTCCCAGCAAGTACAGTGTATTGGACTGAAGTGGAGCTACTGTTCTTGTCAGTTTCCTAAGCAGAGTTGAACTAGATATGGCCTCTGTGTTTAGGAAGCACAGTTCTTTTGTCCTGAGCAAGCTCACTGTTCGTACCCCATAGAAAAGACATTACAGTAGAAGAGTGCTCTTTTCTCAAAAGCAGAGTGTGTTTCTTATAAGGCGAGGTAGTGTTTGTTTCCCAGTCAGAAATGGAGTTGAATCCCATGCAGTTTCAGGTCCTATGAGCAAGAGGTGTTTTCTGATAAGAAGAGTCACTATTGCGCTCCTATTGCCATACACAGTACAAATAGCATTCGCGTCTGTTCCCAGCTAGTACACTGTATTGGATTGAAGAGGAGCTACCGTTCTTGTCAGTTTCCTAAGGAGAGTTGAACTAGATATGGCCCCTGTGTGTAGGAAGCACAGTTCTTTTGTTCTGAGCAAGCTCACTGTTCCGACCCCATAGGATACACAGTAGAGTAGAAGAGTGCTCTTTTCTCAAAAGCAGAGTGTGTTTCTTGTAAGGAGAGCTGGCGTTTGTTTTCCAGTCCTAAATGGAGTTGAATCACATACAGTTTCTGGTCCTACGAGCAAGAGTTGTTTTCTGGTAAGAAGAGTCACTATTGTGCTCTCATTGTCATACAGAGGGCAAATAGCCCTGGCGTCTGTTCCCACGATGTACAGTGTATTGGACTGAAGAGGATCTACTGTTCTTTTAAGTTTCCTAAGCAGAATTGAACTAGATATGGCCATATTGTAGGAAGCACAGTTCTTTTGTTCTGAGCAAGCTCACTGTTCGGACCCCATAAGAAACACAGTAGAGTAGAAGAGTGCTCTTTTCTCAAAATCAGAGAGTCTTTCTTGTAAGTCGAGCTAGTGTTTGTTTCCCAGTCAGAAATGGAGTTGAATCCCATGCAGTTTCTGGTCCTACGAGCAAGAGTTGTTTTTTGGTAAGGAAAGTCACTATTGCGCTACCATTTCCATACACAGTGCAAATAGCACACGCGTCTGTTCCCAGCAAGTACAGTGTATTGGACTGAAACGGAGCTACTGTTCTTGTCAGTTTCATAAGCAGAGATGAACTAGATATGGCCGTGTGTTTAGGAAGCACAGTTCTTTTGTTCTGAGCAAGCTCACTGTTCAGACCCCCTTATAAACACAGTAGAGTAGAAGAGTGCTCTTTTCTCAAAAGCAGAGTGTGTTTTTCGTAAGGCGAGATAGCGTTTGTTTCCCAGTCCTAAATGGAGTTGAATCACATGCAGTTTTTTGTCCTACGACCAAGAGTTGTTTTCTGGTAAGGAAAGTCACTATTGCGCTCCCTTTTACATACACAGTGCAAATAGCACTCGTGTCTGTTCCCAGCAAGTACAGTGTATTGGACTGAAGCGGAGCTACTGTTCTTGTCAGTTTCCTAAGCAGAGTTGAACTAGATATGGCCCCTGTGTGTAGGAAGCACAGTTCTTTTGTTCTGAGCAAGCTCACTATTCGGACCCCATAGGAAACACAGTAGAGGAGAAGAGAGCTCTTTTCTCAAAATCAGAGATTCTTTCTTGTAAGGCGAGCTAGTGTTTGTTTCCCAGTCAGAAATGGAGTTGAATCCCATGCAGTTTCTGGTCCTACAAGCAAGAGTTGTTTTCTGGTAAGGAAAGTCACTATTGCGCTCCCATTGCCATACACAGTGCCAATAGCACTCGCGTCTGTTCCCAGCAAGTACAGTGTATTGGACTGAAATGGAGCTACTGTTCTTGTCAGTTTCCTAAGCAGAGTTGAACTAGATATGGCCCGTGTGTGTAGGAAGCACAGTTCTTTTGTTCTGAGCAAGCTCAATGTTCGGACCCCATAGGAAACACAGTAGAGTAGAAGACTGCTCTTTTCTCAAAAGCAGAGTGTGTTTCTTGTAAGGCGAGCTAGCGTTTGTTTCCTAGTCCTAAATGGAGTTGAATCACATGCAGGTTTTGGTCCTACGAGCAAGAGTTGTTTTCTGGTAATAAAGTCACTGTTGTGCTCCCATTGCCATATACAGTGTAAATAGCACTCGCATCTGTTCCCAGCAAGTACAGTGTATTGGACTGAAGAGGAGCTACTGTTCTTGTCAGTTTCCTAAGCAGAGTTGAACTAGATATGGCCCCTGTGTGTAGGAAGCACAGTTCTTTTGTTCTGAGCAAGTTCAATGTTCGGACCCCATAGGAAACACAGTAGAGTAGAAGAGTGCTCTTTTCTCAAAAGCAGAGTGTGTTTCTTGTAAGGCGAGCTAGCGTTTGTTTCCCAGTCCTAAATGGAGTTGAATCACATGCAGTTTTTGGTCCTACGAGCAAGAGTTGTTTTCTGGTAATAAAGTCACTGTTGCACTCCCATTGCCATACACAGTGTAAACAGCACTCGCATCTGTTCCCAGCAAGTACAGTGTATTGGACTGAATAGGAGCTACTGTTCTTGTCAGTTTCCTAAGCAGAGTTGAACTAGATATGGCCCGTGTGTGTAGGAAGCCCAGTTCTTTTGTTCTGAGCAAGCTCACTGTTCGGACCCCATAGGATACACAGTCGATTAGAAGAGTGCTCTTTTCTCAAAAGCAGAGTGTGTTTCTTGTTACGTGAGCTAGCGTTTGTTTCCCAGTCCTAAATGGAGTTGAATCACATGCAGTTTCTTGTCCTACGAGCAAGAGTTGTTTTCTGGTAAGAAGAGTCACTATTGCGCTCCCATTGTCATACACAGGGCAAACAGCACTGGCGTCTGTTCCCAGAATGTACAGAGTATTGCACTGAACAGGAGCTACTGTTCTTTACAGTTTCCTAAGCAGAATTGAACTAGATATGGCAGTATTTTTATGAAGCACAGTTCTTTTGTTCTGAGCAACTCACTCTTCGGACCCCATAGGAAACACAGTAGAGTAGAAGAGTGCTCTTTTCTCAAAAGCAGAGTGTGTTTCTTGTAAGGCAAGTTAGCATTTGTTTCCCAGTCCTAAATGGAGTTGAATCACATCCTGTTTTTGGTACTACTAGGAAGAGTTGTTTTCTGGTAAGGAAAGTCACTATTGCACTCCCATTGCAATACACAGTGCAAATAGCACTCACGTCTATTCCCAGCTAGTACAGTGTATTGGACTGAAGAGGAGCTGCTGTTCTTGTCAATTTCCAAAGCAGTGTTGAACTAGATATGGCCCCTGTGTGTAGGAAGCACAGTTCTTTTGTTCTGAGCAAGCTCACAGTTCCGTCCCCATAGGATACACAGTAGAGTGGAAGAGTGCTCTTTTCTCAAAAGCAGAGTGTGTTTCTTGTAAGGAGAGCTAGCGTTTGTTTCCCTGTCCTAAATGGAGTTGAATCACATACAGTTTCTGGTCCTACGAGCAAGAGTTGTTTTCTGGTAAGAAGAGTCACTATTGTGCTCCCGTTGTCATACAGAGGGCAAATAGCCCTGGCGTCTGTTCCCAGCATGTACAGTGTATTGGACTGAAGAGGATCTACTGTTCTTTTCAGTTTCCTAAGCAGAGTTTAACTAGATATGGCCCCTGTGTGTAGGAAGCACAGTTCTTTTGTTCTGAGCAAGCTCACTATTTGGACCCCATAGGAAACACAGTAGAGTAGAAGAGTGCTCTTTTCTCAAAATCAGAGTGTGTTTCTTGTAAGGCGAGGTAGCATTTGTTTCTCAGTCCTAAATGGAGCTGTATCACATGCAGTTTCTGGTCCTACGAGCAAGAGTTGTTTTCTGGTAAGGAAAGTCACTATTGTGCTCCCATTGCATTACACAGTGCCAATAGCACTCGCGTCTGTTCCCAGCAAGTAAAGTGTATTGGACTGAAGAGGAGCTACTGTTCTTGTCAGTTTCCTAAGCAGAGTTGAACTAATTATGGCCCCTGTGTGTAGGAAGCACAGTTCTTTTGTTCTGAGCTAGCTCACTGTTCGGACCCCATAGGATACACAGTCGAGTAGAAGAGTGCTCTTTTCTCAAAAGCAGAGTGTGTTTCTTGTTAGGCGAGCTAGAGTTTGTTTCCCAATCCTAAATGGAGTTGAACCACATGCAGTTTCTGGTCCTACGAGCAAGAGTTGTTTTCTGGTAAGGAAAGTCACTATTGTGCTCCCATTGCCATACACAGTGCCAATAGCACTCGCGTCTGTTCCCAGCAAGTACAGTGTATTGGACTGAAGAGGAGCTACTGTTCTTGTCAGTTTCCTAAGCAGAGTTGAACTAGATATGCCCCGTGTGTGTAGGAAGCACAGTTCTTTTGTTTTGAGCAAGCTCACTATTCGGACCCCATAGGAAACACAGTAGAGTAGAAGACTGCTCTTTTCTCAAAAGCAGAGTGTGTTTCTTGTAAGGCGAGCTAGTGTTTGTTCCCCAGTCAGAAATGGAGTTGAATCCCATGCAGTTTTTGTTCCTACGAGGAAGAGGTGTTTTCTGATAAGAAGAGTCACTATTGCGCTCCTATTTCTATACACAGTACAAATAGGACTCGCGTCTGTTCCCAGCTAGTACAGTGTATTGGACTGAAGAGGAGCTACCGTTCTTGTCATTTTCCTAAGCAGAGTTGAACTAGGTATGCCCCGTGTGTGTAGGAAGCACAGTTCTTTTGTTCTGAGCAAGCTCACTGTTCGGACCCCATAGGAAACACAGTAGAGCAGAAGAGTGCTCTTTTCTCAAAAGCAGAGTGTGTTTCTTGTAAGGCAAGCTAGCGTTTGTTTCCCAGTACTAAATGGAGTTGAATCACACCCTGTTTTTGGTCTTACGAGCAAGAGTTGTTTTCTGCTAAGGAAAGTCACTACTGCGCTCCGATTGTCAGACACAGGGCAAATAGCACTGGCATCTGTTCCCAGCATGTACAGTGTATTGGACTGAAGAGGAGCTACTGTTCTTGTCAGTTTCCTAAGCAGAATTGAACTAGATATGGCCGTATTTGTAGGAAGCACATTTCTTTTGTTCTGAGCAAACTCACTGTTCTGGCCCTATAGGAAACACAGTAGAGTAGAAGAGTGCTCTTTTCTCAAAAGGAGAGTGTGTTTCTTGTAAGGCGAGCTAGCATTTGTTTCCCAGTCCTAAATGGAGTTGAATCCCATGCAGTTTCTGGTCCTACCAGCAAGAATTGTTTTCTTGTAAGGAAAGTCACTATTGCGCTCCCATTTCCATACACAGTGCAAATAGCACTCGCATCTGTTCCCAGCCAGTACAGTGTATTGAACTGAAGAGGAGCTACTGTTCTTGTCAGTTTCCTAAGCAGAGTTGAACTAGATATGGCCCCTGTGTGTAGGAAGCACAGTTCTATTGTTCTGAACAAGCTCACTGTTCGAACCCCATAGGAAACACAGTAGAGTAGAAGAGTGCTCTTTTCTCAAAAGCAGAGTGTGTTTCTTGTAAGGCGAGCTAGCGTTTGTTTCCCAGTCCTAAATGGAGTTGAATCACATCCAATTTCTGGTCCTACGAGCAAGAGTTGTTTTCTGGTAAGAAGAGTCACTATTGCACTCCCATTTTCATACACAGGACAAATAGCACTGGCGTCTGTTCCCAGCATGTACAGTGTATTGGACTGAAGAGGATCTACTGTTCTTATCAGTTTCCTAAGCAGAATAGAACTAGATATGGCCTTATATGTAGGACGCACAGTACTTTTGTTCTGAGCAAACTCACTTTTCTGGCCCTATAGGAAACACAGTAGAGTTGAAGAGTGCTCTTTTCTGAAAAGCAGAGTGTGTTTCTTGTAAGGCGAGCTAGCGTTTGTTTCCCAGTCCTAAATGGAGTTGAATCACATGCTGTTTTTGGTCCTACAAGCAAGAGTTGTTTTCTGGTAAGAAAAGTCACTATTGTACTCCCATTGCCATACACAGTGCAAAGAGCACTCGCGTCTGTTTTCAGCAAGTACAGTGTATTGGACTGAAGCGGAGCTACTGTTCTTGTCAGTTTCCTAAACAGAGTTGAACTAGATATGGCCCGTGTGTGTAGGAAGCACAGTACTTTTGTTCTGAGCAAGCTCACTGTTCGGACCCCTTAGGAAACACAGTAGAGTAGAAGAGTGCTCTTTTCTCAAAATCAGAGTGTCTTTCTTGTAAGTCGAGCTAGCATTTTTTTCCCAGTCCTAAATGGAGTTGAATCACATGCAGTTTTTGGTCCTATGAGCAAGAGTTTTTTTCTGGTAAGGAAAGTCACTATTGTGCTCCCATTTCCATACACAGTGCAAATAGCAATCGCATCTGTTCCCAGGAAGTACAGTGTATTGGACTGAAGCGGAGCAACTGTTCTTGTCAGTTTCCTAAGCAGAGTTGAACTACATATGGCCCCATTTGTAGAGAGCACAGTTCTTTTGTTCTCAGCAAGCTCACTGTTCGGACCATATAGAAACACAGAAGAATAGAAGAGTGCTCTTTTCTCAAAAGCAGAGTGTGTTTCTTGTAAGGCGAGCTAGTGTTTGTTCTCCAGTCAGAAATGGAGTTAAATCCCATGCAGTTTCTGGTCCTACGAGCAATAGTTGTTTTCTGGTAAGAAGAGTCACTATTGCGCTCCCATTGTCATACACAGGGCAAATAGCACTTGCGTCTGTTCCCAGCTAGTACAGTGTATTGGACTGAAGTGGAGCTACTGTTCTTGTCAGTTTCCTAAGCAGAGTTGAACTAGATATGGCCCCTGTGTTTAGGAAGCACAGTTCTTTTGTTCTGAGCAAGCTCACTGTTCGTACCCCATAGAAAAGACATTAGAGTAGAAGAGTGCTCTTTTCTCAAAAGCAGAGTGTGTTTCTTATAAGGCGAGGTAGTGTTTGTTTCCCAGTCAGAAATGGAGTTGAATCCCATGCAGTTTTTGGTCCTATGAGCAAGAGGTGTTTTCTGATAAGAAGAGTCACTATTGCGCTCCTATTGCCATACACAGTGCAAATAGCACTCGCGTCTGTTCCCAGCTAGTACAGTGTATTGGACTGAAGAGGAGCTACTGTTCTTGTCAGTTTCCTAAGGAGAGTTGAAGTAGATATGGCCCCTGTGTGTAGGAAGCACAGTTCTTTTGTTCTGAGCAAGCTCACTGTTCCGACCCCATAGGATACACAGTAGAGTAGAAGAGTGCTCTTTTCTCAAAAGCAGAGTGTGTTTCTTGTAAGGAGAGCTGGCGTTTGTTTTCCAGTCCTAAATGGAGTTGAATCACATGCAGTTTTTTGTCCTACGACCAAGAGTTGTTTTCTGGTAAGGAAAGTCACTATTGCGCTCCCATTTACATACACAGTGCAAATAGCACTCGTGTCTGTTCCCAGCAAGTACAGTGTATTGGACTGAAGCGGAGCTACTGTTCTTGTCAGTTTCCTAAGCAGAGTTGAACTAGATATGGCCCCTGTGTGTAGGAAGCACAGTTCTTTTGTTCTGAGCAAGCTCACTATTCGGACCCCATAGGAAACACAGTAGAGGAGAAGAGAGCTCTTTTCTCAAAATCAGAGAGTCTTTCTTGTAAGGCGAGCTAGTGTTTGTTTCCCAGTCAGAAATGGAGTTGAATCCCATGCAGTTTCTGGTCCTACGAGCAAGAGTTGTTTTCTGGTAAGGAAAGTCACTATTGCGCTCCCATTGCCATACACAGTGCCAATAGCACTCGCGTCTGTTCCCAGCAAGTACAATGTATTGGACTGAAGAGGAGCTACTGTTCTTGTCAGTTTCGTAAGCAGAGTTGAACTAGATATGGCCCGTGTGTGTAGGAAGCACAGTTCTTTTGTTCTGAGCAAGCTCAATGTTCAGACCCCATAGGAAACACAGTAGAGGAGAAGAGAGCTCTTTTCTCAAAATCAGAGAGTCTTTCTTGTAAGGCGAGCTAGTGTTTGTTTCCCAGTCCTAAATGGAGTTGAATCACATGCAGTTTTTGGTCCTACGAGCAAGAGTTGTTTTCTGGTAATAAAGTCACTGTTGTGCTCCCATTGTCATATACAGTGTAAATAGCACTCGCATCTGTTCCCAGCAAGTACAGTGTATTGGACTGAAGCGGAGCTACTGTTCTTGTCAGTTTCCGAAGCATAGTTGAACTAGATATGGCCCCTTTGTGTAGGAAGCACAGTTCTTTTTTTCTGAGCAAGCTCACTATTCGGACCCCATAGGAAACACAGTAGAGTAGAAGAGTGCTCTTTTCTCAAAAGCAGAGTGTGTTTCTTGTAAGGCGAGCTAGTGTTTGTTTCCCAGTCCTAAATGGAGTTGAATCCCATGCAGTTTCTTGTCCTATGAGTAAGAGTTGTTTTCTCATAAGATGAGTCACTATTGTGCTCCTATTGCCATACACAGGGCAAATAGCACTCGCGTCTGTTCCCAGCTAGTACAGTGTATTGGACTGAAGAGGAGCTACCGTTCTTGTCAGTTTCCTAAGCAGAGTTGAACTAGATATGGCCCGTGTGTGTAGGAAGCACAGTTCTTTTGTTCTGAGCAAGCTCACTGTTCCGACCCCATAGGATACACAGTAGAGTAGAAGAGTGCTCTTTTCTCAAAAGCAGAGTGTGTTTCTTGTAAGGAGAGCTGGCGTTTGTTTTCCAGTCCTAAATGGAGTTGAATCACATGCAGTTTTTTGTCCTACGACCAAGAGTTGTTTTCTGGTAAGGAAAGTCACTATTGCGCTCCCATTTACATACACAGTGCAAATAGCACTCGTGTCTGTTCCCAGCAAGTACAGTGTATTGGACTGAAGCGGAGCTACTGTTCTTGTCAGTTTCCCAAGCAGAGTTGAACTAGATATGGCCCCTGTGTGTAGGAAGCACAGTTCTTTTGTTCTGAGCAAGCTCACTATTCGGACCCCATAGGAAACACAGTAGAGGAGAAGAGAGCTCTTTTCTCAAAATCAGAGATTCTTTCTTGTAAGGCGAGCTAGTGTTTGTTTCCCAGTCAGAAATGGAGTTGAATCCCATGCAGTTTCTGGTCCTACGAGCAAGAGTTGTTTTCTGGTAAGAAAAGTCACTATTGCGCTCCCATTGCCATACACAGTGCCAATAGCACTCGCGTCTGTTCCCAGCAAGTACAATGTATTGGACTGAAGAGGAGCTACTGTTCTTGTCAGTTTCGTAAGCAGAGTTGAACTAGATATGGCCCGTGTGTGTAGGAAGCACAGTTCTTTTGTTCTGAGCAAGCTCAATGTTCAGACCCCATAGGAAACACAGTAGAGGAGAAGAGAGCTCTTTTCTCAAAATCAGAGAGTCTTTCTTGTAAGGCGAGCTAGTGTTTGTTTCCCAGTCCTAAATGGAGTTGAATCACATGCAGTTTTTGGTCCTACGAGCAAGAGTTGTTTTCTGGTAATAAAGTCACTGTTGTGCTCGCATTGTCATATACAGTGTAAATAGCACTCGCATCTGTTCCCAGCAAGTACAGTGTATTGGACTGAAGCGGAGCTACTGTTCTTGTCAGTTTCCGAAGCATAGTTGAACTAGATATGGCCCCTTTGTGTAGGAAGCACAGTTCTTTTTTTCTGAGCAAGCTCACTTTTCGGACCCCATAGGAAACACAGTAGAGTAGAAGAGTGCTCTTTTCTCAAAAGCAGAGTGTGTTTCTTGTAAGGCGAGCTAGTGTTTGTTTCCCAGTCCTAAATGGAGTTGAATCCCATGCAGTTTCTTGTCCTATGAGTAAGAGTTGTTTTCTCATAAGATGAGTCACTATTGTGCTCCTATTGCCATACACAGGGCAAATAGCACTCGCGACTGTTCCCAGCTAGTACAGTGTATTGGACTGAAGAGGAGCAACTGTTCTTGTCAGTTTCCTAAGCAGAATTGAACTAGATATGGCAGTATTTGTATGAAGCACAGTCCTTTTGTTCTGAGCAAGCTCACTGTTCTGGCACTATAGGAAACACCGTAGAGTAGAAGAGTGCTCTTTTCTCAAAAGCAGAGTGTGTTTATTGTAAGGCGAGATAGCGTTTGTTTCCCAATCCTAAATGGAGTTGAATCACATGCAGTTTTTTGTCCTACGACCAAGAGTTGTTTTCTGGTAAGGAAAGTCACTATTGCGCTCCCATTTACATACACAGTGCAAATAGCCCTCGTGTCTGTTCCCAGCAAGTACAGTGTATTGGACTGAAGCGGAGCTACTGTTCTTGTCAGTTTCCTAAGCAGAGTTGAACTAGATATGGCCCGTGTGTTTAGGAAGCACAGTTCTTTTGTTCTGAGCAAGCTCACTATTCGGACCCCATAGGAAACACAGTAGAGTAGAAGAGTGCTCTTTTCTCAAAATCAGAGTGTCTTTCTTGTAAGGCGAGCTAGTGTTTGTTTCCCAGTCAGAAATGGAGTTGAATTCCATGCAGTTTCTGGTCCTATGAGCAAGAGTTGTTTTCTGATAAGAAGAGTCACTATTGTGCTCCTATTGCCATACACAGTGCAAATAGCACTCGTGTCTGTTCCCAGCAAGTACAGTGTATTGGAGAGAAGAGGAGCTACTGTTCTTGTCAGTTTCCTAAGCAGAGTTGAACTAGATAAGGCCCGTGTGTGTAGGAAGCACAGTTCTTTTGTTCTGAGCAAGCTCAATGTTCGGACCCCATAGGAAACACAGTAGAGTAGAAGATTGCTCTTTTCTCAAAAGCAGAGGGTGTTTCTTTTAAGGCGAGCTAGTGTTTGTTTCCCAGTCCTAAATGGAGTTGAATCACATGCAGTTTCTGGTCCTATGAGCAAGAGTTGTTTTCTGGTAATGAAGTCACTGTTGCACTCCCATTGCCATACACAGTGTAAATAGCACTCGCATCTGTTCCCAGCAAGTACAGTGTATTGGACTGAAGCGGAGCTACTGTTCTTGTCAGTTTCCTATGCAGAGTTGAACTAGATATGGCCCGTGTGTGTAGGAAGCACAGTTCTTTTGTTCTGAGCAAGCTCACTGTTCGGACCCCATAGGATACACAGTCGAGTAGAAGAGTGCTCTTTTCTCAAAAGCAGAGTGTGTTTCTTGTTACGTGAGCTAGCGTTTGTTTCCCAGTCCTAAATGGATTTGAATCACATGCAGTTTCTTGTCCTACGAGCAAGAGTTGTTTTCTGGTAATAAGAGTCACTATTGCGCTCCCATTGTCATACACAGGGCAAATAGCACTGGCGTCTGTTCTCAGAATGTACAGTGTATTGCACTGAACAGGAGCTACTGTTCTTTTCAGTTTCCTAAGCAGAATTGAACTAGATATGGCAGTATTTGTATGAAGCACAGTTCTTTTGTTCTGAGCAATCTCACTGTTCTGGCCCTATAGGAAACACAGTAGAGTAGAAGAGTGCTCTTTTCTCAAAAGCAGAGTGTGTTTCTTTTAAGGCGAGCTAGCATTTGTTTCCCAGTCCTAAATGGAGTTGAATCACATGCAGTTTTTGGTCCTACGAGCAAGAGTTGTTTTCTGGTAAGGAAAGTCACTATTGCGCTCCCATTTCCATACTCAGTGCAAATAGCACTCGCGTCTGTTCCCAGCAAGTACAGTGTATTTGACTGAAGCAGAGCTACTGTTCTTGTCAGTTTCCTAAGTAGAGTTGTACTAGATATGGCCCATGTGTGTAGGAAGCACAGTTCTTTTGTTTTGAGCAAGCTCACTATTCGGACCCCATAGGAAACACATTAGAGTAGAAGAGTCCTCTTTTCTCAAAAGGAGAGTGTGTTTCTTGTAACGCTAGCTACTGTTTGTTTTCCAGTCAGAAATGGAGTTGAAACCCATGCAGTTTCTGGTCCTACGAGCAATAGTTGTTTTCTGGTAAGAAGAGTCACTATTGCGCTCCCATTGTCATACACAGGGCAAATAGCACTTGCGTCTGTTCCCAGCAAGTACAGTGTATTGGACTGAAGTGGAGCTACTGTTCTTGTCAGTTTCCTAAGCAGAGTTGAACTAGATATGGCCCCTGTGTTTAGGAAGCACAGTTCTTTTGTTCTGAGCAAGCTCACTGTTCGTACCCCATTGAAAAGACATTAGAGTAGAAGAGTGCTCTTTTCTCAAAAGCAGAGTGTGTTTCTTATAAGGCGAGGTAGTGTTTGTTTCCCAGTCAGAAATGGAGTTGAATCCCATGCAGTTTCTGGTCCTATGAGCAAGAGGTGTTTTCTGATAAGAAGAGTCACTATTGTGTTCCTATTGCCATACACAGTGCAAATAGCACTCGCGTCTGTTCCCAGCTAGTACAGTGTATTGGACTGAAGAGGAGCTACCGTTCTTGTCAGTTTCCTAAGGAGAGTTGAACTAGATATGGCCCCTGTGTGTAGGAAGCACAGTTCTTTTGTTCTGAGCAAGCTCACTGTTCCGACCCCATAGGATACACAGTAGAGTAGAAGAGTGCTCTTTTCTCAAAAGCAGAGTGTGTTTCTTGTAAGGAGAGCTGGCGTTTGTTTTCCAGGCCTAAATAGAGTTGAATCACATACAGTTTCTGGTCCTACGAGCAAGAGTTGTTTTCTGGTAAGAAGAGTCACTATTGTGCTCTCATTGTCATACAGAGGGCAAATAGCCCTGGCGTCTGTTCCCAGCATGTACAGTGTATTGGACTGAAGAGGACATACTGTTCTTTTAAGTTTCCTAAGCAGAATTGAACTAGATATGGCCATATTTGTAGGAAGCACAGTTCTTTTGTTCTGAGCAAGCTCACTGTTCGGACCCCATAAGAAACACAGTAGAGTAGAAGAGTGCTCTTTTCTCAAAAGCAGAGTGTGTTTCTTGTAAGGTGAGCTAGTGTTTTTTTCCCAGTCAGAAATGGAGTTGAATCCCATGCAGTTTCTTGTCCTATGAGTAAGAGTTGTTTTCTGATAAGAAGAGTGACTATTGTCCTCCTATTGCCATACACAGGGTAAATAGCACTCGCGTCTGTTCCCAGCTAGTACAGTGTATTCGACTGAAGAGGAGCTACCGTTCTTGTCAGTTTCCTAAGCAGAGTTGACCTAGATATGGCCCGTGTGTGTAGGAAGCACAGTTCTTTTGTTCTGAGCAAGCTCACTGTTCAGACCCCATAGGAAACACAGTAGAGTAGAAGAGTTTTCTTTTCTCAAAAGCAGAGTGTGTTTCTTGTAAGGCGAGCTAGTGTTTGTTTCCCAGTCAGAAATGGAGTTGAATCCCATGCAGTTTCTGGTCCTACGAGCAAGAGTTGTTTTCTGGTAAGGAAAGTCACTATTGTGCTCCCATTTACATACACAGTGCAAATAGCACTCGTGTCTGTTCCCAGCAAGTACAGTGTATTGGACTGAAGCGGAGCTACTGTTCCTGTCAGTTTCCTAAGCAGAGTTGAACTAGATATGGCCCCTGTGTGTAGGAAGCACAGTTCTTTTGTTCTGAGCAAGCTCACTATTCGGACCCCATAGTAAACCCAGTAGAGGAGAACAGAGCTCTTTTCTCAAAATCAGAGAGTCTTTCTTGTAAGGCGAGCTAGTGTTTGTTTCCCAGTCAGAAATGGAGTTGAATCCCATGCAGTTTCTGGTCCTACGAGCAAGAGTTGTTTTCTGGTAAGGAAAGTCACTATTGCGCTCCCATTGCCATACACAGTGCCAATAGCACTCGCTTCTGTTCCCAGCAAGTACAGTGTATTGGACTGAAGAGGAGCTACTGTTCTTGTCAGTTTCCTAAGCAGAGTTGAACTAGATATGGCCCGTGTGTGTAGGAAGCACAGTTCTTTTGTTCTGAGCAAGCTCAATGTTCAGACCCCATAGGAAACACAGTAGAGTACAAGACTGCTCTTTTCTCAAAAGCAGAGTGTGTTTCTTGTAAGGCGAGCTAGAGTTTGTTTCCCAGTCCTAAATGGAGTTGAATCACATGCAGTTTTTGGTCCTACGAGCAAGAGTTGTTTTCTGGTAATAAAGTCACTGTTGCGCTCCCATTGTCATATACAGTGTAAATAGCACTCGCATCTGTTCCCAGCAAGTACAGTGTATTGGACTGAAGCGGAGCTACTGTTCTTGTCAGTTTCCGAAGCATAGTTGAACTAGATATGGCCCCTTTGTGTAGGAAGCACAGTTCTTTTTTTCTGAGCAAGCTCACTATTCGGACCCCATAGGAAACACAGTAGAGTAGAAGAGTGCTCTTTTCTCAAAAGCAGAGTGTGTTTCTTGTAAGGCGAGCTAGTGTTTGTTTCCCAGTCCTAAATGGAGTTGAATCCCATGCAGTTTCTTGTCCTATGAGTAAGAGTTGTTTTCTCATAAGATGAGTCACTATTGTGCTCCTATTGCCATACACAGGGCAAATAGCACTCGCGTCTGTTCCCAGCTAGTACAGTGTATTGGACTGAAGAGGAGCAACTGTTCTTGTCAGTTTCCTAAGCAGAATTGAACTAGATATGGCAGTATTTGTATGAAGCACAGTTCTTTTGTTCTGAGCAATCTCACTGTTCTGGCCCTATAGGAAACACAGTAGAGTAGAAGAGTGCTCTTTTCTCAAAAGCAGAGTGTGTTTCTTTTAAGGAGAGGTATCATTTGTTTCCCAGTCATGAACGGAGTTGAATCACATGCAGTTTTTGGTCCTACGAGCAAGAGTTGTTTTTTGGTAAGGAAAGTCACTATTGCGCTCCCATTTCCATACTCAGTGCAAATAGCACTCGCGTATGTTCCCAGCAAGTACAGTGTATTTGACTGAAGCAGAGCTACTGTTCTTGTCAGTTTCCTAAGTAGAGTTGTACTAGATATGGCCCATGTGTGTAGGAAGCACAGTTCTTTTGTTTTGAGCAAGCTCACTATTCGGACCCCATAGGAAACACATTAGAGTAGAAGAGTCCTCTTTTCTCAAAAGGAGAGTGTGTTTCTTGTAAAGCTAGCTACTGTTTGTTTTCCAGTCAGAAATGGAGTTGAAACCCATGCAGTTTCTGGTCCTACGAGCAATAGTTGTTTTCTGGTAAGAAGAGTCACTATTGCGCTCCCATTATCATACACAGGGCAAATAGCACTTGCGTCTGTTCCCAGCAAGTACAGTGTATTGGACTGAAGTGGAGCTACTGTTCTTGTCAGTTTCCTAAGCAGAGTTGAACTAGATATGGCCCCTGTGTTTAGGAAGCACAGTTCTTTTGTTCTGAGCAAGCTCACTGTTCGTACCCCATAGAAAAGACATTAGAGTAGAAGAGTGCTCTTTTCTCAAAAGCAGAGTGTGTTTCTTATAAGGCGAGGTAGTGTTTGTTTCCCAGTCAGAAATGGAGTTGAATCCCATGCAGTTTCTGGTCCTATGAGCAAGAGGTGTTTTCTGATAAGAAGAGTCACTATTGCGCTCCTATTGCCATACACAGTGCAAATAGCACTCGCGTCTGTTCCCAGCTAGTACAGTGTATTGGACTGAAGAGGAGCTACCGTTCTTGTCAGTTTCCTAAGGAGAGTTGAACTAGATATGGCCCCTGTGTGTAGGAAGCACAGTTCTTTTGTTCTGAGCAAGCTCACTGTTCCGACACCATAGGATACACAGTAGAGTAGAAGAGTGCTCTTTTCTCAAAAGCAGAGTGTGTTTCTTGTAAGGAGAGCTGGCGTTTGTTTTCCAGTCCTAAATGGAGTTGAATCACATACAGTTTCTGGTCCTACGAGCAAGAGTTGTTTTCTGGTAAGAAGAGTCACTATTGTGCTCTCATTGTCATACAGAGGGCAAATAGCCCTGGCGTCTGTTCCCAGCATGTACAGTGTATTGGACTGAAGAGGATCTACTGTTCTTTTAAGTTTCCTAAGCAGAATTGAACTAGATATGGCCATATTTGTAGGAAGCACAGTTCTTTTGTTCTGAGCAAGCTCACTGTTAAGACCCCATAAGAAACACAGTAGAGTAGAAGAGTGCTCTTTTCTCAAAAGCAGAGTGTGTTTCTTGTAAGGCGAGCTAGTGTTTGTTTCCCAGTCAGAAATGGAGTTGAATCCCATGCAGTTTCTTGTCCTATGAGTAAGAGTTGTTTTCTGATAAGAAGAGTGACTATTGTCCTCCTATTGCCATACACAGGGTAAATAGCACTCGCGTCTGTTCCCAGCTAGTACAGTGTATTCGACTGAAGAGGAGCTACCGTTCTTGTCAGTTTCCTAAGCAGAGTTGAACTAGATATGGCCCGTGTGTGTAGGAAGCACAGTTCTTTTGTTCTGAGCAAGCTCACTGTTCAGACCCCATAGGAAACACAGTAGAGTAGAAGAGTTTTCTTTTCTCAAAAGCAGAGTGTGTTTCTTGTAAGGCGAGCTAGTGTTTGTTTCCCAGTCAGAAATGGAGTTGAATCCCATGCAGTTTCTGGTCCTACGAGCAAGAGGTGTTTTTTGGTAAGGAAAGTCACTATTGCGCTCCCATTGCCATACACAGTGCAAATAGCACTCGCGTCTGTTCCCAGCAAGTACAGTGTATTGGACTGAAGAGGAGCTACTGTTCTTGTCAGTTTCCAAAGCAGAGTTGAACTAGATATGGCCCGTGTGTAGGAAGCACAGTTTTTTTGTTCTGAGCAAGCTCACTTTTCGGAAAACATAGGAAACACAGTAGAGTAGAAGAGTGCTCTTTTCTCAAAAGCAGAGTGTGTTTTTGTAAGGTGAGCTAGCGTTTGTTTCCTAGTCCTAAATGGAGTTGAATCACATGCAGTTTCTGGTCCTATGAACAAGAGTTGTTTTCTGGTAAGGAAAGTCACTATTGCGCTCCCATTGCCCTTCACAAGGCAAATAGCACTCGCGTCTTTTCCCAGCAAGTACAGTGTATTGGACTGAATAGGAGCTACTGTTCTTGTCAGTTTACTAAGCAGAGTTGAACTAGATATGGCCCGTGTGTGCAGGAAGCACAGTTCTTTTGTTCTGAGCAGGCTCACTGTTTGGAACCCATAGAAAACAGAGTAGAGTAGAAGAGTGCTCTTTTCTCAAAAGCAGAGTGTGTTTCATGTAAGGCGAGCTAGCATTTGTTTCCCAGTCCTAAATGGAGTTGAATCACATGCAGTTTCTGGTTTTACGAGCAAGAGTTGTTTTCTGGTGAGGAAAGTTACTATTGTGCCCCATTGCCATACACAGTGCAAATAGCACTCGCGTCTGTTCCCAGCAAGTACAGTGTATTGGACTGAAGAGGAGCTACTGTTCTTGTCAGTTTCCTAAGCAGAGTTGAACTAGATATGGCCCGTGTGTGTAGGAAGCACAGTTCTTTTGTTCTGAGCAAGCTCACTGTTCAGACCCCATAGGAAACACAGTAGAGTAGAAGAGTTTTCTTTTCTCAAAAGCAGAGTGTGTTTCTTGTAAGGTGAGCTAGTGTTTGTTTCCCAGTCAGAAATGGAGTTGAATCCCATGCAGTTTCTGGTCCTACGAGCAAGAGTTGTTTTCTGGTAAGGAAAGTCACTATTGCGCTCCCATTTACATACACAGTGCAAATAGCACTCGTGTCTGTTCCCAGCAAGTACAGTGTATTGGACTGAAGCGGAGCTACTGTTCCTGTCAGTTTCCTAAGCAGAGTTGAACTAGATATGGCCCCTGTGTGTAGGAAGCACAGTTCTTTTGTTCTGAGCAAGCTCACTATTCGGACCCCATAGTAAACCCAGTAGAGGAGAACAGAGCTCTTTTCTCAAAATCAGAGAGTCTTTCTTGTAAGGCGAGCTAGTGTTTGTTTCCCAGTCAGAAATGGAGTTGAATCCCATGCAGTTTCTGGTCCTACGAGCAAGAGTTGTTTTCTGGTAAGGAAAGTCACTATTGCGCTCCCATTGCCATACACAGTGCCAATAGCACTCGCGTCTGTTCCCAGCAAGTACAGTGTATTGGACTGAAGAGGAGCTACTGTTCTTGTCAGTTTCCTAAGCAGAGTTGAACTAGATATGGCCCGTGTGTGTAGGAAGCACAGTTCTTTTGTTCTGAGCAAGCTCAATGTTCAGACCCCATAGGAAACACAGTAGAGTAGAAGACTGCTCTTTTCTCAAAAGCAGAGTGTGTTTCTTGTAAGGCGAGCTAGAGTTTGTTTCCCAGTCTTAAATGGAGTTGAATCACATGCAGTTTTTGGTCCTACGAGCAAGAGTTGTTTTCTGGTAATAAAGTCACCGTTGTGCTCTCATTTTCATATACAGTTTAAATAGCACTCGCATCTGTTCCCAGCAAGTACAGTGTATTGGACTGAAGCGGAGCTACTGTTCTTGTCAGTTTCCGAAGCATAGTTGAACTAGATATGGCCCCTTTGTGTAGGAAGCACAGTTCTTTGTTCTGAGCAAGCTCACTATTCGGACCCCATAGGAAACACAGTAGAGTAGAAGAGTGCTCTTTTCTCAAAAGCAGAGTGTGTTTCTTGTAAGGCGAGCTAGTGTTTGTTTCAAAGTCCTAAATGGAGTTGAATCCCATGCAGTTTCTTGTCCTATGAGTAAGAGTTGTTTTCTCATAAGATGAGTCACTATTGTGCTCCTATTGCCATACACAGGGCAAAGAGCACTCGTGTCTGTTCCCAGCTAGTACAGTGTATTGGACTGAAGAGGAGCAACTGTTTTTGTCAGTTTCCTAAGCAGAATTGAACTAGATATGGCAGTATTTGTATGAAGCACAGTTCTTTTGTTCTGAGCAAGCTCACTGTTCTGGCACTATAGGAAACACCGTAGAGTAGAAGACTGCTCTTTTCTCAAAAGCAGAGTGTGTTTATTGTAAGGCGAGCTAGTGTTTGTTTCCCAGTCAGAAATGGAGTTGAATCCCATGCAGTTTCTGGTCCTATGAGCAACAGGTGTTTTCTGTTAAGGAAAGTCACTATTGCGCTCCCATTTACATACACAGTGCAAAGAGCACTCGCGTCTGTTCCCAGCAAGTACAGTGTATTAGACTGAAGAGGAGCTACTGTTCTTGTCAGTTTCCTAAGCAGAGTTGAACTACATATGGTCCGTGTGTGTAGGAAGCACAGTTCTTTTGTTCTGAGCAAGCACACTGTTCGGACACCAAAGGAAACACAGTAGAGTAGAAGAGTGCTCTTTTCTCAAAAGAAGAGTGTGTTTCTTGTAAGGCGAGCTAGCGTTTGTTTCCCAGTCAGAAATGGAGCTGAATCACATGCAGTTTCTGGTCCTACGAGCAAGAGTTGTTTTCTGGTAAGGAAAGTCAATATTGCGATCCCATTGCCTTACACAGTGCAAATAGCACTCGCGTCTGTTCCCAGCAAGTACAGTGTAATGGACTGAAGAGGAGCTACTGTTCTTGTCAGTTTCCTAAGCAGAGTTGAACTAGATATGGCACGTGTGTGTAGGAAGCACAGTTCTTTTGTTCTGAGCAAGCTCAATGTTCGGACCCCTTAGGAAACACAGTAGAGTAGAAGAGTGCTCTTTTCTCAAAAGCAGAGTGTGTTTCTTGTAAGGCGAGCTAGCGTTTGTTTCCCAGTCCTAAATGGAGTTGAATCACATGCACTTTTTGGTCCTACGAGCAAGAGTTGTTTTCTGGTAATAAAGTCACTGTTGCACTCCCATTGCCATACACAGTTTAAATAGCACTCGCATCTGTTCCCAGCAAGTACAGTGTATTGGACTGAAGCGGAGCTACTGTTCTTGTCAGTTTCCTAAGCAGAGTTGAACTAGATATGGCCGTGTGTGTATGAAGCCCAGTTCTTTTGTTCTGAGCAAGCTCACTGTTCGGACCCCATAGGATACACAGTCGAGTAGAAGAGTGCTCTTTTCTCAAAAGCAGAGTATGTTTCTTGTAAGGCGAGCTAGCGTTGGTTTCCCAGTCCTAAATGGAGTTGAATCAATGCAGTTTCTTGTCCCATAGCAAGAGTTGTTTTCTGGTAATAAGAGTCACTATTGCGCTCCCTTTGTCATACACAGGGCAAATAGCACTGGCGTCTGTTCCCAGAATGTACAGTGTATTGCGCTGAACAGGAGCTACTGTTCTTTTCAGTTTCCTAAGCAGAATTGAACTAGATATGGCAGTATTTGTATGAAGCACAGTGCTTTTGATCTGAGCAAGTCACTGTTCCGACCCCCTAGAAAACACAGTAGAGTAGAAGAGTGCTCTTTTCTCAAAAGCAGAGTGTGTTTTTTGTAAGGCGAGATAGCGTTTGTTTCCCAATCCTAAATGGAGTTGAATCACATGCAGTTTTTTGTCCTACGACCAAGAGTTGTTTTCTGGTAAGGAAAGTCACTATTGCGCTCCCATTTACATACAAAGTGCAAATAGCCCTCGTGTCTGTTCCCAGCAAGTACAGTGTATTGGACTGAAGCAGAGCTACTGTTCTTGTCAGTTTCCTAAGCAGAGTTGAACTAGATATGGCTCGTGTGTTTAGGAAGCACAGTTCTTTTGTTCTGAGCAAGCTCACTATTCGGACCACATAGGAAACACAGTAGAGTAGAAGAGTGCTCTTTTCTCAAAATCAGAGTGTCTTTCTTGTAAGGCGAGCTAGTGTTTGTTTCCCAGTCAGAAATGGAGTTGAATTCCATGCAGTTTCTGGTCCTATGAGCAAGAGTTGTTTTCTGATAAGAAGAGTCACTATTGTGCTCCTATTGCCATACACAGTGCAAATAGCACTCGTGTCTGTTCCCAGCAAGTACAGTGTATTGGACCGAAGAGGAGCTACTGTTCTTGTCAGTTTCCTAAGCAGAGTTGAACTAGATATGGCCCGTGTGTGTAGGAAGCACAGTTCTTTTGTTCTGAGCAAGCTCAATGTTCGGACCCCATAGGAAACACAGTAGAGTAGAAGATTGCTCTTTTCTCAAAAGCAGAGGGTGTTTCTTTTAAGGCGAGCTAGCGTTTGTTTCCCAGTCCTAAATGGAGTTGAATCACATGCAGTTTCTGGTCCTATGAGCAAGAGTTGTTTTCTTGTAATGAAGTCACTGTTGCACTCCCATTGCCATACACAGTGTAAATAGCACTCGCATCTGTTCCCAGCAAGTACAGTGTATTGGACTGAAGCGGGGCTACTGTTCTTGTCAGTTTCCTATGCAGAGTTGAACTAGATATGGCCCGTGTGTGTAGGAAGCAAAGTTCTTTTGTTCTGAGCAAGCTCACTGTTCAGACCCCATAGGATACACAGTTGATTAGAAGAGTGCTCTTTTCTCAAAAGCAGAGTGTGTTTCTTGTTACGTGAGCTAGCGTTTGTTTCCCAGTCCTAAATGGAGTTGAATCACATGCAGTTTCTTGTCCTATGAGCAAGAGTTGTTTTCTGGTAATAAGAGTCACTATTGCGCTCCCATTGTCATACACAGGGCAAATAGCACTGGCGTCTGTTCCCAGAATGTACAGTGTATTGCACTGAACAGGAGCTACTGTTCTTTTCAGTTTCCTAAGCAGAATTGAACTAGATATGGCAGTATTTGTATGAAGCACAGTTCTTTTGTTCTGAGCAATCTCACTGTTCTGGCCCTATAGGAAACACAGTAGAGTAGAAGAGTGCTCTTTTCTCAAAAGCAGAGTGTGTTTTTTTTAAGGCGAGCTAGCATTTGTTTCCCAGTCCTAAACGGAGTTGAATCACATGCAGTTTTTGGTCCTACGAGCAAGAGTTGTTTTCTGGTAAGGAAAGTCACTATTGCGCTCCCATTTCCATACTCAGTGCAAATAGCACTCGCGTATGTTCCCAGCAAGTACAGTGTATTTGACTGAAGCAGAGCTACTGTTCTTGTCAGTTTCCTAAGTAGAGTTGTACTAGATATGGCCCATGTGTGTAGGAAGCACAGTTCTTTTGTTTTGAGCAAGCTCACTATTCGGACCCCATAGGAAACACATTAGAGTAGAAGTGTCCTCTTTTCTCAAAAGGAGAGTGTGTTTCTTGTAACGCTAGCTACTGTTTGTTTTCCAGTCAGAAATGGAGTTGAAACCCATGCAGTTTCTGGTCCTACGAGCAATAGTTGTTTTCTGGTAAGAAGAGTCACTATTGCGCTCCCATTGTCATACACAGGGCAAATAGCACTTGCGTCTGTTCCCAGCAAGTACAGTGTATTGGACTGAAGTGGAGCTACTGTTCTTGTCAGTTTCCTAAGCAGAGTTGAACTAGATATGGCCCCTGTGTTTAGGAAGCACAGTTCTTTTGTTCTGAGCAAGCTCACTGTTCGTACCCCATAGAAAAGACATTAGAGTAGAAGAGTGCTCTTTTCTCAAAAGCAGAGTGTGTTTCTTATAAGGCGAGGTAGTGTTTGTTTCCCAGTCAGAAATGGAGTTGAATCCCATGCAGTTTCTGGTCCTATGAGCAAGAGGTGTTTTCTGATAAGAAGAGTCACTATTGCGCTCCTATTGCCATACACAGTGGAAATAGCACTCGCGTCTGTTCCCAGCTAGTACAGTGTATTGGACTGAAGAGGAGCTACCGTTCTTGTCAGTTTCCTAAGGAGAGTTGAACTAGATATGGCCCCTGTGTGTAGGAAGCACAGTTCTTTTGTTCTGAGCAAGCTCACTGTTCCGACACCATAGGATACAAAGTAGAGTAGAAGAGTGCTCTTTTGTCAAAAGCAGAGTGTGTTTCTTGTAAGGAGAGCTGGCGTTTGTTTTCCAGGCCTAAATAGAGTTGAATCACATACAGTTTCTGGTCCTACGAGCAAGAGTTGTTTTCTGGTAAGAAGAGTCACTACTGTGCTCTCATTGTCATACAGAGGGCAAATAGCCCTGGCGTCTGTTCCCAGCATGTACAGTGTATTGGACTGAAGAGGACATACTGTTCTTTTAAGTTTCCTAAGCACAATTGAACTAGATATAGCCATATTTGTAGGAAGCACAGTTCTTTTGTTCTGAGCAAGCTCACTGTTCGGACCCCATAAGAAACACAGTAGAGTAGAAGAGTGCTCTTTTCTCAAAAGCAGAGTGTGTTTCTTGTAAGGCGAGCTAGTGTTTGTTTCCCAGTCAGAAATGGAGTAGAATCCCATGCAGTTTCTTGTCCTATGAGTAAGAGTTGTTTTCTGATAAGAAGAGTGACTATTGTCCTCCTATTGCCATACACAGGTAAATAGCACTCGCGTCTGTTCCCAGCTAGTACAGTGTATTCGACTGAAGAGGAGCTACCGTTCTTGTCAGTTTCCTAAGCAGAGTTGACCTAGATATGGCCCGTGTGTGTAGGAAGCACAGTTCTTTTGTTCTGAGCAAGCTCACTGTTCAGACCCCATAGGAAACACAGTAGAGTAGAAGAGTTTTCTTTTCTCAAAAGCAGAGTGTGTTTCTTGTAAGGCGAGCTAGTGTTTGTTTCCCAGTCAGAAATGGAGTTGAATCCCATGCAGTTTCTGGTCCTACGAGCAAGAGTTGTTTTCTGGTAAGGAAAGTCACTATTGCGCTCCCATTTCCACACACAGTGCAAATAGCACACGCGTCTGTTCCCAGCAAGTACAGTGTATTGGACTGAAGCGGAGCTACTGTTCTTGTCAGTTTCGTAAGCAGAGATGAACTAGATATGGCCCGTGTGTTTAGGAAGCACAGTTCTTTTGTTCTGAGCAAGCTCACTGTTCAGACCCCCTAGAAAACACAGTAGAGTAGAAGAGTGCTCTTTTCTCAAAAGCAGAGTGTGTTTTTTGTAAGGCGAGATAGCGTTTGTTTCCCAGTCCTAAATGGAGTTGAATCACATGCAGTTTTTTGTCCTACGACCAAGAGTTGTTTTCTGGTAAGGAAAGTCACTATTGCGCTCCCATTTACATACACAGTGCAAATAGCACTCGTGTCTGTTCCCAGCAAGTACAGTGTATTGGACTGAAGCGGAGCTACTGTTCTTGTCAGTTTCCCAAGCAGAGTTGAACTAGATATGGCCCCTGTGTGTAGGAAGCACAGTTCTTTTGTTCTGAGCAAGCTCACTATTCGGATCCCATAGGAAACACAGTAGAGGAGAAGAGAGCTCTTTTCTCAAAATCAGAGAGAATTTCTTGTAAGGCGAGCTAGTGTTTGTTTCCCAGTCAGAAATGGAGTTGAATCCCATGCAGTTTCTGGTCCTACGAGCAAGAGTTGTTTTCTGGTAAGGAAAGTCACTATTGCGCTCCCATTGCCATACACAGTGCCAATAGCACTCGCGTCTGTTCCCAGCAAGTACAGTGTATTGGACTGAAGAGGAGCTACTGTTCTTGTCAGTTTCCTAAGCAGAGTTGAACTAGATATGGCCCGTGTGTGTAGGAAGCACAGTTCTTTTGTTCTGAGCAAGCTCAATGTTCAGACCCCATAGGAAACACAGTAGAGTAGAAGACTGCTCTTTTCTCAAAAGCAGAGTGTGTTTCTTGTAAGGCGAGCTAGAGTTTGTTTCCCAGTCTTAAATGGAGTTGAATCACATGCAGTTTTTGGTCCTACGAGCAAGAGTTGTTTTCTGGTAATAAAGTCACTGTTGTGCTCCCATTGTCATATACAGTTTAAATAGCACTCGCATCTGTTCCCAGCAAGTACAGTGTATTTGACTGAAGCGGAGCTACTGTTCTTGTCAGTTTCCGAAGCATAGTTGAACTAGATATGGCCCCTTTGTGTAGGAAGCACAGTTCTTTGTTCTGAGCAAGCTCACTATTCGGACGCCATAGGAAACACAATAGAGTAGAAGAGTGCTCTTTTCTCAAAAGCAGAGTGTGTTTCTTGTAAGGCGAGCTAGTGTTTGTTTCCCAGTCCTAAATGGAGTTGAATCCCATGCAGTTTCTTGTCCTATGAGTAAGAGTTGTTTTCTCATAAGATGAGTCACTATTGTGCTCCTATTGCCATACACAGGGCTAATTGCACTCGCGTCTGTTCCCAGCTAGTACAGTGTATTGGACTGAAGAGGAGCAACTGTTTTTGTCAGTTTCCTAAGTAGAATTGAACTAGATATGGCAGTATTTGTATGAAGCACAGTTCTTTTGTTCTGAGCAAGCTCACTGTTCTGGCACTATAGGAAACACCGTAGAGTAGAAGAGTGCTCTTTTCTCAAAAGCAGAGTGTGTTTATTGTAAGGCGAGCTAGTGTTTGTTTCCCAGTCAGAAATGGAGTTGAATCCCATGCAGTTTCTGGTCCTACGAGCAACAGGTGTTTTCTGTTAAGGAAAGTCACTATTGCGCTCCCATTTACATACACAGTGCAAAGAGCACTCGCGACTGTTCCCAGCAAGTACAGTGTATTAGACTGAAGAGGAGCTACTGTTCTTGTCAGTTTCCTAAGCAGAGTTGAACTACATATGGTCCGTGTGTGTAGGAAGCACAGTTCTTTTGTTCTGAGCAAGCACACTGTTCGGACACCAAAGGAAACACAGTAGAGTAGAAGAGTGCTCTTTTCTCAAAAGAAGAGTGTGTTTCTTGTAAGGCGAGCTAGCGTTTGTTTCCCAGTCAGAAATGGAGCTGAATCACATGCAGTTTCTGGTCCTACGAGCAAGAGTTGTTTTCTGGTAAGGAAAGTCAATATTGCGATCCCATTGCCTTACACAGTGCAAATAGCACTCGCGTCTGTTCCCAGCAAGTACAGTGTAATGGACTGAAGAGGAGCTACTGTTCTTGTCAGTTTCCTAAGCAGAGTTGAACTAGATATGGCCCGTGTGTGTAGGAAGCACAGTTCTTTTGTTCTGAGCAAGCTCAATGTTCGGACCCCATAGGAAACACAGTAGAGTAGAAGAGTGCTCTTTTCTCAAAAGCAGAGTGTGTTTCTTGTAAGGCAAGCTAGCGTTTGTTTCACAGTCCTAAATGGAGTTGAATCACATGCAGTTTTTGGTCCTACGAGCAAGAGTTGTTTTCTGGTAATAAAGTCACTGTTGCACTCCCATTGCCATACACAGTTTAAATAGCACTCGCATCTGTTCCCAGCAAGTACAGTGTATTGGACTGAAGCGGAGCTACTGTTCTTGTCAGTTTCCTAAGCAGAGTTGAACTACATATGGCCGTGTGTGTAGGAAGCCCAGTTCTTTTGTTCTGAGCAAGCTCACTGTTCGGACCCCATAGGATACACAGTCGAGTAGAAGAGTGCTCTTTTCTCAAAAGCAGAGTATGTTTCTTGTAAGGCGAGCTAGCGTTGGTTTCCCAGTCCTAAATGGAGTTGAATCAATGCAGTTTCTTGTCCTACGAGCAAGAGTTGTTTTCTGGTAATAAGAGTCACTATTGCGCTCCCTTTGTCATACACAGGGCAAATAGCACTGGCGTATGTTCCCAGAATGTACAGTGTATTGCGCTGAACAGGAGCTACTGTTCTTTTCAGTTTCCTAAGCAGAATTGAACTAGATATGGCAGTATTTGTATGAAGCACAGTTCTTTTGATCTGAGCAGGCTCACTGTTCCGACCCCCTAGAAAACACAGTAGAGTAGAAGAGTGCTCTTTTCTCAAAAGCAGAGTGTGTTTTTTGTAAGGCGAGATAGCGTTTGTTTCCCAATCCTAAATGGAGTTGAATCACATGCAGTTTTTTGTCCTACGACCAAGAGTTGTTTTCTGGTAAGGAAAGTCACTATTGCGCTCCCATTTACATACACAGTGCAAATAGCCCTCGTGTCTGTTCCCAGCAAGTACAGTGTATTGGACTGAAGCAGAGCTACTGTTCTTGTCAGTTTCCTAAGCAGAGTTGAACTAGATATGGCCCGTGTGTTTAGGAAGCACAGTTCTTTTGTTCTGAGCAAGCTCACTATTCGGACCCCATAGGAAACACAGTAGAGTAGAAGAGTGCTCTTTTCTCAAAATCAGAGTGTCTTTCTTGTAAGGCGAGCTAGTGTTTGTTTCCCAGTCAGAAATGGAGTTGAATTCCATGCAGTTTCTGGTCCTATGAGCAAGAGTTGTTTTCTGATAAGAAGAGTCACTATTGTGCTCCTATTGCCATACACAGTGCAAATAGCACTCGTGTCTGTTCCCAGCAAGTACAGTGTATTGGACTGAAGCGGAGCTACTGTTCTTGTCAGTTTCCTATGCAGAGTTGAACTAGATATGGCCCGTGTGTGTAGGAAGCACAGTTCTTTTGTTCTGAGCAAGCTCACTGTTCGGACCCCATAGGATACACAGTCGATTAGAAGAGTGCTCTTTTCTCAAAAGCAGAGTGTGTTTCTTGTTACGTGAGCTAGCGTTTGTTTCCCAGTCCTAAATGTAGTTGAATCACATGCAGTTTCTTGTCCTACGAGCAAGAGTTGTTTTCTGGTAATAAGAGTCACTATTGCGCTCCCATTGTCATACACAGGGCAAATAGCACTGGCGTCTGTTCCCAGAATGTACAGTGTATTGCACTGAACAGGAGCTACTGTTCTTTTCAGTTTCCTAAGCAGAATTGAACTAGATATGGCAGTATTTGTATGAAGCACAGTTCTTTTGTTCTGAGCAATCTCACTGTTCTGGCCCTATAGGAAACACAGTAGAGTAGAAGAGTGCTCTTTTCTCAAAAGCAGAGTGTGTTTCTTTTAAGGCGAGCTAGCATTTGTTTCCCAGTCCTAAACGGAGTTGAATCACATGCAGTTTTTGGTCCTACGAGCAAGAGTTGTTTTCTGGTAAGGAAAGTCACTATTGCGCTCCCATTTCCATACTCAGTGCAAATAGCACTCGCGTATGTTCCCAGCAAGTACAGTGTATTTGACTGAAGCAGAGCTACTGTTCTTGTCAGTTTCCTAAGTAGAGTTGTACTAGATATGGACCATGTGTGTAGGAAGCACAGTTCTTTTGTTTTGAGGAAGCTCACTATTCGGACCCCATAGGAAACACATTAGAGTAGAAGAGTCCTCTTTTCTCAAAAGGAGAGTGTGTTTCTTGTAACGCTAGCTACTGTTTGTTTTCCAGTCAGAAATGGAGTTGAAACCCATGCAGTTTCTGGTCCTACGAGCGATAGTTGTTTTCTGGTAAGAAGAGTCACTATTGCGCTCCCATTGTCATACACAGGGCAAATAGCACTTGCGTCTGTTCCCAGCAAGTACAGTGTATTGGACTGAAGTGGAGCTACTGTTCTTGTCAATTTCCTAAGCAGAGTTGAACTAGATATGGCCCCTGTGTTTAGGAAGCACAGTTCTTTTGTTCTGAGCAAGCTCACTGTTCGTACCCCATAGAAAAGACATTAAAGTAGAAGAGTGCTCTTTTCTCAAAAGCAGAGTGTGTTTCTTATAAGGCGAGGTAGTGTTTGTTTCCCAGTCAGAAATGGAGTTGAATCCCATGCAGTTTCTGGTCCTATGAGCAAGAGGTGTTTTCTGATAAGAAGAGTCACTATTGCGCTCCTATTGCCATACACAGTGCAAATAGCACTCGCGTCTGTTCCCAGCTAGTACAGTGTATTGGACTGAAGAGGAGCTACCGTTCTTGTCAGTTTCCTAAGGAGAGTTGAACTAGATATGGCCCCTGTGTGTAGGAAGCACAGTTCTTTTGTTCTGAGCAAGCTCACTGTTCCGACCCCATACGATACACAGTAGAGTAGAAGAGTGCTCTTTTCTCAAAAGCAGAGTGTGTTTCTTGTAAGGAGAGCTGGCATTTGTTTTCCAGTCTTAAATAGAGTTGAATCACATACAGTTTCTGGTCCTACGAGCAAGAGTTGTTTTCTGGTAAGAAGAGTCACTATTGTGCTCTCATTGTCATACACAGGGCAAATAGCCCTGGCGTCTGTTCCCAGCATGTACAGTGTATTGGACTGAAGAGGACATACTGTTCTTTTAAGTTTCCTAAGCAGAATTGAACTAGATATGGCCATATTTGTAGGAAGCACAGTTCTTTTGTTCTGAGCAAGCTCACTGTTCGGACCCCATAAGAAACACAGTAGAGTAGAAGAGTGCTCTTTTCTCAAAAGCAGAGTGTGTTTCTTGTAAGGCGAGCTAGTGTTTGTTTCTCAGTCCTAAACGGAGTTGAATCACATGCAGTTTTTTGTCCTACGACCAAGAGTTGTTTTCTGGTAAGGAAAGTCACTATTGCGCTCCCATTTACATACACAGTGCAAATAGCACTCGTGTCTGTTCCCAGCAAGTACAGTGTATTGGACTGAAGCGGAGCTACTGTTCTTCTCAGTTTCCTAAGCAGAGTTGAACTAGATATGGCCCCTGTGTGTAGGAAGCACAGTTCTTTTGTTCTGAGCAAGCTCACTATTCGGACCCCATAGGAAACACAGTAGAGGAGAAGAGAGCTCTTTTCTCAAAATCAGAGAGTCTTTCTTGTAAGGCGAGCTAGTGTTTGTATCCCAGTCCTAAATGGAGTTGAATCACATGCAGTTTTTGGTCCTACGAGCAAGAGTTGTTTTCTGGTAATAAAGTCACTGTTGTGCTCCCATTGTCATATACAGTGTAAATAGCACTCGCATCTGTTCCCAGCAAGTACAGTGTATTGGACTGAAGCGGAGCTACTGTTCTTGTCAGTTTCCGAAGCATAGTTGAACTAGATATGGCCCCTTTGTGTAGGAAGCACAGTTCTTTTTTTCTGAGCAAGCTCACTATTCGGACCCCATAGGAAACACAGTAGAGTAGAAGAGTGCTCTTTTCTCAAAAGCAGAGTGTGTTTCTTGTAAGGCGAGCTAGTGTTTGTTTCCCAGTCCTAAATGGAGTTGAATCCCATGCAGTTTCTTGTCCTATGAGTAAGACTTGTTTTCTCATAAGATGAGTCACTATTGTGCTCCTATTGCCATACACAGGGCAAATAGCACTCGCGTCTGTTCCCAGCTAGTACAGTGTATTGGACTGAAGAAGAGCAACTGTTCTTGTCAGTTTCCTAAGCAGAATTGAACTAGATATGGCAGTATTTGTATGAAGCACAGTTCTTTTGTTCTGAGCAAGCTCACTGTTCTGGCACTATAGGAAACACCGTAGAGTAGAAGAGTGCTCTTTTCTCAAAAGCAGAGTGTGTTTATTGTAAGGCGAGCTAGTGTTTGTTTCCCAGTCAGAAATGGAGTTGAATCCCATGCAGTTTCTGGTCCTACGAGCAACAGGTGTTTTCTGTTAAGGAAAGTCACTATTGCGCTCCCATTTACATACACAGTGCAAAGAGCACTCGCGTCTGTTCCCAGCAAGTACAGTGTATTAGACTGAAGAGGAGCTACTGTTCTTGTCAGTTTCCTAAGCAGAGTTGAACTACATATGGTCCGTATGTGTAGGAAGCACAGTTCTTTTGTTCTGAGCAAGCACACTGTTCGGACACCAAAGGAAACACAGTAGAGTAGAAGAGTGCTCTTTTCTCAAAAGAAGAGTGTGTTTCTTGTAAGGCGAGCTAGCGTTTGTTTCCCAGTCGAAATGGAGCTGAATCACATGCAGTTTCTGGTCCTACGAGCAAGAGTTGTTTTCTGGTAAGGAAAGTCACTATTGCGATCCCATTGCCTTACACAGTGCAAATAGCACTCGCGTCTGTTCCCAGCAAGTACAGTGTAATGGACTGAAGAGGAGCTACTGTTCTTGTCAGTTTCCTAAGCTGAGATGAACTAGATATGGCCCGTGTGTGTAGGAAGCACAGTTCTTTTGTTCTGAGCAAGCTCAATGTTCGGACCCCATAGGAAACACAGTAGAGTAGAAGAGTGCTCTTTTCTCAAAAGCAGAGTGTGTTTCTTGTAAGGCGAGCTAGCGTTTGTTTCCCAGTCCTAAATGGAGTTGAATCACATGCAGTTTTTGGTCCTACGAGCAAGAGTTGTTTTCTGGTAATAAAGTCACTGTTGCACTCCCATTGCCATACACAGTTTAAATAGCACTCGCATCTGTTCCCAGCAAGTACAGTGTATTGGACTGAAGCGGAGCTACTGTTCTTGTCAGTTTCCTAAGCAGAGTTGAACTAGATATGGCCGTGTGTGTGTATGAAGCCCAGTTCTTTTGTTCTGAGCAAGCTCACTGTTCGGACCCCATAGGATACACAGTCGAGTAGAATAGTGCTCTTTTCTCAAAAGCAGAGTATGTTTCTTGTAAGGCGAGCTAGCGTTGGTTTCCCAGTCCTAAATGGAGTTGAATCAATGCAGTTTCCTGTCCTACGAGCAAGAGTTGTTTTCTGGTAATAAGAGTCACTATTGCGCTCCCATTTTCATACACAGGGCAAATAGCATTGGCGTCTGTTCCCAGAATGTACAGTGTATTGCGCTGAACAGGAGCTACTGTTCTTTTCAGTTTCCTAAGCAGAATTGAACTAGATATGGCAGTATTTGTATGAAGCACAGTTCTTTTGTTCTGAGCAAGCTCACTGTTCCGACCCCCTAGAAAACACAGTAGAGTAGAAGAGTGCTCTTTTCTCAAAAGCAGAGTGTGTTTCTTGTAAGGCGAGATAGCGTTTGTTTCCCAATCCTAAATGGAGTTGAATCACATGCAGTTTTTTGTCCTACGACCAAGAGTTGTTTTCTGGTAAGGAAAGTCACTATTGCGCTCCCATTTACATACACAGTGCAAATAGCCCTCGTGTCTGTTCCCAGCAAGTACAGTGTATAGGACTGAAGCGGAGCTACTGTTCTTGTCAGTTTCCTAAGCAGAGTTGAACTAGATATGGCCCGTGTGTTTAGGAAGCACAGTTCTTTTGTTCTGAGCAAGCTCACTATTCGGACCCCATAGGAAACACAGTAGAGTAGAAGAGTGCTCTTTTCTCAAAATCAGAGTGTCTTTCTTGTAAGGCGAGCTAGTGTTTGTTTCCCAGTCAGAAATGGAGTTGAATTCCATGCAGTTTCTGGTCCTATGAGCAAGCGTTGTTTTCTGATAAGAAGTGTCACTATTGTGCTCCTATTGCCATACACAGTGCAAATAGCACTCATGTCTGTTCCCAGCAAGTACAGTGTATTGGACTGAATAGGAGCTACTGTTCTTGTCAGTTTCCTAAGCAGAGTTGAACTACATATGGTCCGTGTGTGTAGGAAGCACAGTTCTTTTGTTCTGAGCAATCTCACTGTTCGGACCCCATAGGAAATACAGTAGAGTAGAAGAGTGCTCTTTTCTCAAAAGCAGAGTGTGTTTCTTGTAAGGCGAGCTAGCATTTGTTTCGCAGTCCTAAATGGAGCTGAATCACATGCAGTTTCTGGTCCTACGAGCAAGAGTTGTTTTCTGGTAAGGAAAGTCACTATTGCGCTCCCATTGTCATACACAGTGCCAATAGCACTCGAGTCTGTTCCCAGCAAGTACAGTGTATTGGACAGAAGAGGAGCTACTGTTCTTGTCAGTTTCCTAAGCAGAGTTGAACTAGATATGGCCCGTGTGTGTAGGAAGCACAGTTCTTTTGTTCTGAGCAAGCTCAATGTTCGGACCCCATAGGAAACACAGTAGAGTAGATGATTGCTCTTTTCTCAAAAGCAGAGGGTGTTTCTTGTAAGGCGAGCTAGCGTTTGTTTCCCAGTCCTAAATGGAGTTGAATCACATGCAGTTTCTGGTCCTATGAGCAAGAGTTGTTTTCTGGTAATGAAGTCACTGTTGCACTCCCATTGCCATACACAGTGTAAATAGCACTCGCATCTGTTCCCAGCAAGTACAGTGTATTGGACTGAAGCGGAGCTACTGTTCTTGTCAGTTTCTTATGCAGAGTTGAACTAGATATGGCCCGTGTGTGTAGGAAGCACAGTTCTTTTGTTCTGAGCAAGCTCACTGTTCGGACCCCATAGGATACACAGTCGATTAGAAGAGTGCTCTTTTCTCAAAAGCAGAGTGTGTTTCTTGTTACGTGAGCTAGGTTTGTTTCCCAGTCCTAAATGGAGTTGAATCACATGCAGTTTCTTGTCCTACGAGCAAGAGTTGTTTTCTGGTAATAAGAGTCACTATTGCGCTCCCATTGTCATACACAGGGCAAATAGCACTGGCGTCTGTTCCCAGAATGTACAGTGTATTGCACTGAACAGGAGCTACTGTTCTTTTCAGTTTCCTAAGCAGAATTGAACTAGATATGGCAGTATTTGTATGAAGCACAGTTCTTTTGTTCTGAGCAATCTCACTGTTCTGGCCCTATAGGAAACACAGTAGAGTAGAAGAGTGCTCTTTTCTCAAAAGCAGAGTGTGTTTCTTTTAAGGCGAGCTAGCATTTGTTTCCCAGTCCTAAACGGAGTTGAATCACATGCAGTTTTTGGTCCTACGAGCAAGAGTTGTTTTCTGGTAAGGAAAGTCACTATTGCGCTCCCATTTCCATACTCAGTGCAAATAGCACTCGCGTCTGTTCCCAGCAAGTACAGTGTATTCGACTGAAGCAGAGCTACTGTTCTTGTCAGTTTCCTAAGTAGAGTTGTACTAGATATGGCCCATGTGTGTAGGAAGCACAGTTCTTTTGTTTTGAGCAAGCTCACTATTCGGACCCCATAGGAAACACATTAGAGTAGAAGAGTCCTCTTTTCTCAAAAGGAGAGTGTGTTTCTTGTAACGCTAGCTACTGTTTGTTTTCCAGTCAGAAATGGAGTTGAAACCCATGCAGTTTCTGGTCCTACGAGCAATAGTTGTTTTCTGGTAAGAAGAGTCACTATTGCGCTCCCATTGTCATACACAGGGCAAATAGCACTTGCGTCTGTTCCCAGCAAGTACAGTGTATTGGACTGAAGTGGAGCTACTGTTCTTGTCAGTTTCCTAAGCAGAGTTGAACTAGATATGGCCCCTGTGTTTAGGAAGCACAGTTCTTTTGTTCTGAGCAAGCTCACTGTTCGTACCAAATAGAAAAGACATTAGAGTAGAAGAGTGCTCTTTTCTCAAAAGCAGAGTGTGTTTCTTATAAGGCGAGGTAGTGTTTGTTTCCCAGTCAGAAATGGAGTTGAATCCCATGCAGTTTCTGGTCCTATGAGCAAGAGGTGTTTTCTGATAAGAAGAGTCACTATTGTGCTCCTATTGCCATACACAGTGCAAATAGCACTCGCGTCTGTTCCCAGCTAGTACAGTGTATTGGACTGAAGAGGAGCTACCGTTCTTGTCAGTTTCCTAAGGAGAGTTGAACTAGATATGGCCCCTGTGTGTAGGAAGCACAGTTCTTTTGTTCTGAGCAAGCTCACTGTTCCAACCCCATAGGATACACAGTAGAGTAGAAGAGTGCTCTTTTCTCAAAAGCAGAGTGTGTTTCTTGTAAGGAGAGCTGGCGTTTGTTTTCCAGTCCTAAATGGAGTTGAATCACATACAGTTTCTGGTCCTACGAGCAAGAGTTGTTTTCTGGTAAGAAGAGTCACTATTGTGCTCCCATTGTCATACACAGGGCAAATAGCACTGGCGTCTGTTCAAAGCAAGTACAGTGCATTGGACTGAAGTGGAGCTACTGTTCTTGTCAGTTTCCTAAGCAGAGTTGAACTAGATATGGCCCCTGTGTGTAGGATGCACAGTACTTTC
Source organism: Peromyscus eremicus (assembly GCF_949786415.1). Lineage (NCBI taxonomy): Eukaryota > Metazoa > Chordata > Mammalia > Rodentia > Cricetidae > Peromyscus > Peromyscus eremicus. Next base: position 99,723 of record NW_026735119.1, read on the forward strand.
GTTCTGAGCAAGGTCACTGTTCAGACCCCATAGAAAAGACATTAGAGTAGAAGAGTGCTCTTTTCTCAAAAGCAGAGTGTGTTTCCTATAAGGCGAGGTAGTGTTTCTTTCCCAGTCAGAAATGGAGTTGAATCCCATGCAGTTTCTGGTCCTATGAGCAAGAGGTGTTTTCTGATAATAAGAGTCACTATGCGCTCCTATTGCCATACACAGTGCAAATAGCACTCGCGTCTGTTCCCAGCTAGTACAGTGTATTGGACTGAAGAGGAGCTACCATTCTTGTCAGTTTCCGAAGCAGAGTTGAACTAGATATGGCTCGTGTGTGTAGGAAGCACAGTTCTTTTGTTCTGAGCAAGCTCACTGTTCAGACCCCATAGGAAACACAGTAGAGTAGAAGAGTGCTCTTTTCTCAAAAGCAGAGTGTGTTTCTTGTAAGGCGAGCTAGCGTTTGTTTACCAGTCCTAAATGGAGTTGTATCCCATGCAGTTTCTGGTCCTACAAGCAAGAGTTGTTTTCTGGTAATAAAGTCACTGTTGCGCTCCCATTGCCATACACAGTGTAAATAGCACTCGCATCTGTTCCCAGCAAGTACAGTGTATTGGACTGAAGCGGAGCTACTGTTCTTGTCAGTTTCTTATGCAGAGTTGAACTAGATATGGCCCGTGTGTGTAGGAAGCACAGTTCTTTTGTTCTGAGCAAGCTCACTGTTCGGACCCCATAGGATACACAGTCGATTAGAAGAGTGCTCTTTTCTCAAAAGCAGAGTGTGTTTCTTGTTATGTGAGCTAGGTTTGTTTCCCAGTCCTAAATGGAGTTGAATCACATGCAGTTTCTTGTCCTACGAGCAAGAGTTGTTTTCTGGTAATAAGAGTCACTATTGCGCTCCCATTGTCATACACAGGGCAAATAGCACTGGCGTCTGTTCCCAGAATGTACAGTGTATTGCACTGAACAGGAGCTACTGTTCTTTTCAGTTTCCTAAGCAGAATTGAACTAGATATGGCAGTATTTGTATGAAGCACAGTTCTTTTGTTCTGAGCAATCTCACTGTTCTGGCCCTATAGGAAACACAGTAGAGTAGAAGAGTGCTCTTTTCTCAAAAGCAGAGTGTGTTTCTTTTAAGGCGAGCTAGCATTTGTTTCCCAGTCCTAAACGGAGTTGAATCACATGCAGTTTTTGGTCCTACGAGCAAGAGTTGTTTTCTGGTAAGGAAAGTCACTATTGCGCTCCCATTTCCATACTCAGTGCAAATAGCACTCGCGTCTGTTCCCAGCAAGTACAGTGTATTCGACTGAAGCAGAGCTACTGTTCTTGTCAGTTTCCTAAGTAGAGTTGTACTAGATATGGCCCATGTGTGTAGGAAGCACAGTTCTTTTGTTTTGAGCAAGCTCACTATTCGGACCCCATAGGAAACACATTAGAGTAGAAGAGTCCTCTTTTCTCAAAAGGAGAGTGTGTTTCTGTAACGCTAGCTACTGTTTGTTTTCCAGTCAGAAATGGAGTTGAAACCCATGCAGTTTCTGGTCCTACGAGCAATAGTTGTTTTCTGGTAAGAAGAGTCACTATTGTGCTCCCATTGTCATACACAGGGCAAATAGCACTTGCGTCTGTTCCCAGCAAGTACAGTGTATTGGACTGAAGTGGAGCTACTGTTCTTGTCAGTTTCCTAAACAGAGTTGAACTAGATATGGCCCATGTGTGTAGGAAGCACAGTTCTTTTGTTCTGAGCAAGCTCACTGTTCAGACCCCATAGGAAACACAGTAGAGTAGAAGAGTGCTCTTTTCTCAAAAGCAGAGTGTGTTTCTTGTAAGGCGAGCTAGCGTTTGTTTACCAGTCCTAAATGGAGTTGTATCCCATGCAGTTTCTGGTCCTACAAGCAAGAGTTGTTTTCTGGTAATAAAGTCACTGTTGCGCTCCCATTGCCATACACAGTGTAAATAGCACTCGCATCTGTTCCCAGCAAGTACACTGTATTGGATTGAAGAGGAGCTACTGTTCTTGTCAGTTTCCTAAGCAGAGTTGAACTAGATATGGCCCGTGTGTGTAGGAAGCACAGTTCTTTTGTTCTGAGCAAGCTCACTGTTCGGACCCCATAGGATACACAGTCGAGTAGAAGAGTGCTCTTTTCTCAAAGCAGAGTGTGATTCTTGTTAGGCGAGCTAGCGTTTGTTTCGGAGTCCTAAATGGAGTTGAATCAAATGCAGATTCTTGTCCTACGAGCAAGAGTTGTTTTCTGGTAAGACGAGTCACTATTGCGCTCCCATTGTCATACAGAGGGCAAATAGCACTGGCGTCTGTTCCCAGCATGTACAGTGTATTGGACTGAACAGGAGCTACTGCTCTTTTCAGTTTCCTAAGCAGAATTGAACTAGATATGGCAGTATTTGTAGGAAGCACAGTTCTTTTGTTCTGAGCAAGCTCACTCTTCTGGCCCTATAAGAAACACAGTACAGTAGAAGAGTGCTCTTTTCTCAAAAGCAGAGTGTGTTTCTTTTAAGGCGAGCTAGCGTTTGTTTCCCAGTCCTAAATGGCGTTGAATCACATGCAGTTTTTGGTCCTATGAGCAAGAGTTGTTTTCTGGTAATAAAGTCACTATTGCGCTCCCATTGCAATACACAGTGCAAATAGCACTCGCATCTGTTCCCAGCAAGTACAGTGTATTGGACTGAAGCGGAGCTACTGTTCTTGTCAGTTTCCTAAGCAGATTTGAACTAGATATGGCCTGTGTGTGTAGGAAGCACAGTTCTTTTGTTCTGAGCAAGCTCACTGTTCGAACTCCATAGGAAACACAGTAGAGTAGAAGAGTGCTCTTTTCTCAAAAGCAGAGTGTGTTTCTTGTAAGTCGAGCTAGTGTTTGTTTCCCAGTCAGAAATGGAGTTGAATCCCATGCAGTTTCTGGTCCTACGAGCAACAGTTGTTTTCTGGTAAGGAACGTCACTATTGCGCTCCCATTTCCATACACAGTGCAAATAGCACTTGCGTCTGTTCCCAGCAAGTACAGTGTATTGGACTGAAGCGGAGCTACTGTTCTTGTCAGTTTCCTAAGCAGAGATGAACTAGATATGGTCCGCGTGTGTAAGAAGCACAGTTCATTTGTTCTGAGCAAGCTCACTGTTCAGACCCCCTAGGAAACACAGTAGAGTAGAAGAGTGCTCTTTTCTCAAAAGCAGAGTGTGTTTCTTGTAAGGCAAGCTAGCATTTGTTTCCCAGTCCTAAATGGAGATGAATCACATGCACTTTTTGGTCCTCCGACCAAGAGTTGTTTTCTGGTAAAGAAAGTCACTATTGTGCTCCCACTTCCATACACAGTGCAAATAGCACTCGCGTCTGTTCCCAGCAATTACAGTGTATTGGACTGAAGCGGAGCTACTGTTCTTGTCAGTTTCCTAAGCAGAGTTGAACTAGATATGGCCCCTGTGTGTAGGAAGCACAGTTCTTTTGTTCTGAGCAAGCTCACTATTTGGACCCCATAGGAAACACAGTAGAGTAGAAGAGTGCTCTTTTCTCAAAATCAGAGAGTCTTTCTTGTTAGGCGAGCTAGTGTTAGTTTCCCTGTCAGATATGGAGTTGAATCCCATGCAGTTTCTTGTCCTATGAGTAAGAGTTGTTTTCTGATAAGAAGAGTCACTATTGTGCTCCTATTGCCTTACACAGGGCAAATAGCACTCGCGTCTGTTCCCAGCTAGTACAGTGTATTTGACTGAAGAGGATCTACTGTTCTTGTCAGTTTCCTAAGCAGAGTTGAACTAGATATGGCCCGTGTGTGTAGGAAGCACAATTCTTTTGTTCTGAGCAAGCTCACTGTTCGGACCACATAGGAAACACAGTAGAGTAGAAGACTGCTCTTTCCTCAAAAGCAGAGTGTGTTTCTTGTAAGGCGAGCTAGCGTTTGTTTCCCAGTCCTAAATGGATTTGAATCACATCCAGTTTTTGGTCCTACGAGCAAGAGTTGTTTTCTGGTAATAAAGTCACTATTGAGCTCCCATTGCCATACACAGTGCAAATAGCACTGGCATCTGTTCCCAGCAAGTACAGTGCATTGGACTGAAGTGGAGCTACTGTTCTTGTCAGTTTCCTAAGCAGAGTTGAACTAGATATGGCCCCTGTGTGTAGGATGCACAGTACTTTTGTTCTGAGCAAGGTCACTGTTCGGACCCCATAGAAAAGACATTAGAGTAGAAGAGTGCTCTTTTCTCAAAAGCAGAGTGTGTTTCTTATAAGGCGAGCTAGTGTTTGTTTCCCAGTCAGAAATGGAGTTGAATCCCATGCAGTTTCTGGTCCTATGAGCAAGAGGTGTTTTCTGATAATAAGAGTCACTATGCGCTCCTATTGCCATACACAGTGCAAATAGCACTCGCGTCTGTTCCCAGCAAGTACAGTGTATTGGACTGAAGAGGAGCTACCATTCTTGTCAGTTTCCGAAGCAGAGTTGAACTAGATATGGCTCGTGTGTGTAGGAAGCACAGTTCTTTTGTTCTGAGCAAGCTCACTATTCGGAACACATAGGAAACACAGTAGAGTAGAAGAGTGCTCTTTTCTCAAAAGCAGAGTGTGTTTCTTGTAAGGCAAGTTAGCATTTGTTTCCCAGTCCTAAATGGAGTTGAATCACATCCTGTTTTTGGTACTACGAGCAAGAGTAGTTTTCTGGTAAGGAAAGTCACTATTGCACTCCCATTGCCATACACAGTGCAAATAGCACTCACGTCTGTTCCCAGGTAGTACAGTGTATTGGACTGAAGAGGAGCTGCTGTTCTTGTCAATTTCCAAAGCAGAGTTGAACTAGATATGGCCCCTGTGTGTAGGAAGCACAGTTCTTTGTTCTGAGCAAGCTCACTGTTCCGACCCCATAGGATACACAGTAGAGTAGAAGAGTGCTCTTTTCTCAAAAGCAGAGTGTGTTTCTTGTAAGGAGAGCTAGCGTTTGTTTCCCAGTCCTAAATGGAGTTGAATCACATACAGTTTCTGGTCCTACGAGCAAGAGTTGTTTTCTGGTAAGAAGAGTCACTATTGTGCTCCCAATGTCATACAGAGGGCAAATAGCCCTGGCGTCTGTTCACAGCATGTACAGTGTATTGGACTGAAGAGGATCTACTGTTCTTTTCAGTTTCCTAAGCAGAGTTTAACTAGATATGGCCCCTGTGTGTAGGAAGCACAGTTCTTTTGTTCTGAGCAAGCTCACTATTCGGACCCCATAGGAAACACAGTAGAGTAGAAGAGTGCTCTTTTCTCAAAATCAGAGTGTGTTTCTCGTAAGGCGAGGTAGCATTTGTTTCTCAGTCCTAAATGGAGCTGTAGCACATGCAGTTTCTGGTCCTACGAGCAAGAGTTGTTTTCTGGTAAGGAAAGTCACTATTGCGCTCCCATTGCATTACACAGTGCCAATAGCACTCGCGTCTGTTCCCAGCAAGTAAAGTGTATTGGACTGAAGAGGAGCTACTGTTCTTGTCAGTTTCCTAAGCAGAGTTGAACTAATTATGGCCCCTGTGTGTAGGAAGCACAGTTCTTTTGATCTGAGCTAGCTCACTGTTCGGACCCCATAGGATACACAGTCGAGTAGAAGAGTGCTCTTTTCTCAAAAGCAGAGTGTGTTTCTTGTTAGGCGAGCTAGAGTTTGTTTCCCAATCCTAAATGGAGTTGAACCACATGCAGTTTCTTGTCCTACGAGCAAGAGTTGTTTTCTGGTAATAAGAGTCACTATTGCGCTCCCATTGTCATACACAGGGCAAATAGCACTGGCGTCTGTTCCCAGCATGTACAGTGTATTGGACTGAACAGGAGCTACTGTTCTTTTCAGTTTCCTAAGCAGAATTGAACTATATATGGCAGTATTTGTATGAAGCACAGTTCTTTTGTTCTGAGCAAGCTCACTGTTCTGGCCCAATAGGAAACACACTAGAGTAGAAGAGTGCTCTTTTCTCAAAAGCAGAGTGTGTTTCTTGTAATGCGAGCTGGCATTTGTTTTCCAGTCCTAAGTGGAGTTGAATCACATGCAGTTTTTGGTCCTACGACCAAGAGTTGTTTTCTGGTAAGGAAAGTCATTATTGTGCTCCCATTTAAATACACAGTGCAAATAGCACTCGCGACTGTTCCCAGCAATTACAGTGTATTGGACTGAAGCGGAGCTACTGTTCTTGTCAGTTTCCTAAGCAGAGTTGAACTAGATATGGCCCCTGTGTGTAGGAAGCACAGTTCTTTTGTTCTGAGCAAGCTCACTGTTCGGACCCCATAGGAAACACAGTAGAGTAGAAGAGTGCTCTTTTCTCAAAATCAGAGAGTCTTTCTTGTAAGGCGAGCTAGTGTTTGTTTCCCAGTCAGAAATGGAGTTGTATCCCATGCAGTTTCTTGTCCTATGAGTAAGAGTTGTTTTCTGATAAGAAGAGTCACTATTGTGCTCCTATTGCCATACACAGTGCAAATAGCACTCGCGTCTGTTCCCAGCTAGTACAGTGTATTGGACTGAAGAGGAGCTACGTTCTTGTCAGTTTCTTAAGCAGAGTTGAACTAGATATGGCCCATGTGTGTAGGAAGCACAGTTCTTTTGTTCTGAGCAAGCTCACTGTTCAGACCCCATAGGAAACACAGTAGAGTAGAAGAGTGCTCTTTTCTCAAAAGCAGAGTGTGTTTCTTGTAAGGCGAGCTAGCGTTTGTTTACCAGTCCTAAATGGAGTTGTATCCCATGCAGTTTCTGGTCCTACAAGCAAGAGTTGTTTTCTGGCAATAAAGTCACTGTTGCGCTCCCATTGCCATACACAGTGTAAATAGCACTCGCATCTGTTCCCAGCAAGTACAGTGTATTGGATTGAAGAGGAGCTACTGTTCTTGTCAGTTTCCTAAGCAGAGTTGAACTAGATATGGCCCGTGTGTGTAGGAAGCACAGTTCTTTTGTTCTGAGCAAGCTCACTGTTCGGACCCCATAGGATACACAGTCGAGTAGAAGAGTGCTCTTTTCTCAAAGCAGAGTGTGATTCTTGTTAGGCGAGCTAGCGTTTGTTTCGGAGTCCTAAATGGAGTTGAATCAAATGCAGATTCTTGTCCTACGAGCAAGAGTTGTTTTCTGGTAAGACGAGTCACTATTGCGCTCCCATTGTCATACAGAGGGCAAATAGCACTGGCGTCTGTTCCCAGCATGTACAGTGTATTGGACTGAACAGGAGCTACTGCTCTTTTCAGTTTCCTAAGCAGAATTGAACTAGATATGGCAGTATTTGTAGGAAGCACAGTTCTTTTGTTCTGAGCAAGCTCACTCTTCTGGCCCTATAAGAAACACAATACAGTAGAAGAGTGCTCTTTTCTCAAAAGCAGAGTGTGTTTCTTGTAAGGCGAGCTAGCGTTTGTTTCCCAGTCCTAAATGGTGTTGAATCACATGCAGTTTTTGGTCCTATGAGCAAGAGTTGTTTTCTGGTAATAAAGTCACTATTGCGCTCCCATTTCCATACACAGTGCAAATAGCACTCGCGTCTGTTCCCAGCAAGTACAGTGTATTGGACTGAAGCGGAGCTACTGTTCTTGTCAGTTTCCTAAGCAGATTTGAACTAGATATGGCCTGTGTGTGTAGGAAGCACAGTTCTTTTGTTCTGAGCAAGCTCACTGTTCGAACTCCATAGGAAACACAGTAGAGTAGAAGAGTGCTCTTTTCTCAAAAGCAGAGTGTGTTTCTTGTAAGGCGAGCTAGTGTTTGTTTCCCAGTCAGAAATGGAGTTGAATCCCATGCAGTTTCTGGTCCTACGAGCAACAGGTGTTTTCTGGTAAGGAACGTCACTATTGCGCTCCCATTTCCATACACAGTGCAAATAGCACTCGCGTCTGTTCCCAGCAAGTACAGTGTATTGGACTGAAGCGGAGCTACTGTTCTTGTCAGTTTCCTAAGCAGAGATGAACTAGATATGGTCCGCGTGTGTAAGAAGCACAGTTCATTTGTTCTGAGCAAGCTCACTGTTCAGACCCCCTAGGAAACACAGTAGAGTAGAAGAGTGCTCTTTTCTCAAAAGCAGAGTGTGTTTCTTGTAAGGCAAGCTAGCATTTGTTTCCCAGTCCTAAATGGAGATGAATCACATGCACTTTTTGGTCCTCCGACCAAGAGTTGTTTTCTGGTAAAGAAAGTCACTATTGCGCTCCCACTTCCATACACAGTGCAAATAGCACTCGCGTCTGTTCCCAGCAATTACAGTGTATTGGACTGAAGCGGAGCTACTGTTCTTGTCAGTTTCCTAAGCAGAGTTGAACTAGATATGGCCCCTGTGTGTAGGAAGCACAGTTCTTTTGTTCTGAGCAAGCTCACTATTTGGACCCCATAGGAAACACAGTAGAGTAGAAGAGTGCTCTTTTCTCAAAATCAGAGAGTCTTTCTTGTAAGGCGAGCTAGTGTTAGTTTCCCTGTCAGAAATGGAGTTGAATCCCATGCAGTTTCTTGTCTTATGAGTAAGAGTTGTTTTCTGATAAGAAGAGTCACTATTGTGCTCCTATTGCCTTACACAGGGCAAATAGCACTCGCGTCTGTTCCCAGCTAGTACAGTGTATTTGACTGAAGAGGATCTACTGTTCTTGTCAGTTTCCTAAGCAGAGTTGAACTAGATATGGCCCGTGTGTGTAGGAAGCACAATTCTTTTGTTCTGAGCAAGCTCACTGTTCGGACCCCATAGGAAACACAGTAGAGTAGAAGACTGCTCTTTCCTCAAAAGCAGAGTGTGTTTCTTGTAAGGCGAGCTAGCGTTTGTTTCCCAGTCCTAAATGTAGTTGAATCACATCCAGTTTTTGGTCCTACGAGCAAGAGTTGTTTTCTGGTAATAAAGTCACTATTGAGCTCCCATTGCCATACACAGTGCAAATAGCACTCGCATCTGTTCCCAGCAAGTACAGTGTATTGGACTGAAGCGGAGCTACTGTTCTTGTCAGTTTCCTAAGCCGAATTGAACTAGATATGGCCCGTGTGTGTAGGAAGCACAGTTCTTTTGTTCTGAGCAAGCTCACTGTTCGGACCTTATAGGAAACACAGTAGAGTAGAAGAGTGCTCTTTTCTCAAAAGCAGAGTGTGTTTCTTGTAAGGCGAGCTAGCGTTTGTTTCCCAGTTAGAAATGGAGTTGAATCCCATGCAGTTTCTGGTCCTACGAGCAAGAGTTGTTTTCTGGTAAAGAAAGTCACTATTGCGCTCCCTTTTCCATACACAGTGCAAATAGCACTCGCGTCTGTTCCCAGCAAGTTCAGTGTATTGGACCGAAGCGTAGCTACTGTTCTTGTCAGTTTCCTAAGCAGAGTTGAACTAGATATGGCCCCTGTGTGTAGGAAGCACAGTTCTTTTGTTCTGAGCAAGCTCACTATTCGGACACCATAGGAAACACAGTAGAGTAGAAGAGTGCTCTTTTCTCAAAATCAGAGTGCCTTTCTTCTAAGGGGAGCTAGTGTTTGTTTCCCAGTCAGAAATGGAGTTGAATCCCATGCAGTTTCTGGTCCTATGAGCAAGAGTTGTTTTCTGATAAGAAGAGACACTATTGTGCTCCTATTGCCATACACAGTGCAAATAGCACTGGCGTCTGTTCCCAGCAAGTACAGTGTATTGGACTGAAGAGGAGCTACTGTTCTTGTCAGTTTCCTAAGCAGAGTTGAACTACATATGGCCCCTGTGTGTAGGAAGCACAGTTCTTTTGTTCTGAGCAAGCTCACTGTTCTGGCCCTATAGTAAACACAGTAGAGTCGAAGAGTGCTCTTTTCTCAAAAGCAGAGTGTGTTTCTTGTAAGGCGAGCTAGTGTTTGTTTCCCAGTCCTAAACGGAGTTGAATCACATGCTGTTTTTGGTCCTACGAGCAAGAGTTGTTTTCTGGTAAGGAAAGTCACTATTGCGCTCCCATTTCCATACTCAGTGCAAATAGCACTCGAGTCTGTTCCCGGCAAGTACAGTGTATTGGACTGAAGCGGAGCTACTGTTCTTGTCAGTTTCCTAAGCAGAGATGAACTAGATATGGTCCGCGTGTGTAAGAAGCACAGTTCTTTTGTTCTGAGCAAGCTCACTGTTCAGACCCCCTAGGAAACACAGTAGAGTAGAAGAGTGCTCTTTTCTCAAAAACAGAGTGTGTTTCTTGTAAGGCAAGCTAGCATTTGTTTCCCAGTCCTAAATGGAGATGAATCACATGCACTTTTTGGTCCTCCGACCAAAAGTTGTTTTCTGGTAAGGAAAGTCACTATTGTGCTCCCACTTACATACACAGTGCAAATAGCACTCGCGTCTGTTCCCAGCAATTACAGTGTATTGGACTGAAGCGGAGCTACTGTTCTTGTCAGTTTCCTAAGCAGAGTTGAACTAGATATGGCCCCTGTGTGTAGGAAGCACAGTTCTTTTGTTCTGAGCAAGCTCACTATTTGGACCCCATAGGAAACACAGTAGAGTAGAAGAGTGCTCTTTTCTCAAAATCTTAGAGTCTTTCTTGTAAGGCGAGCTAGTGTTAGTTTCCCTGTCAGAAATGGAGTTGAATCCCATGCAGTTTCTTGTCCTATGAGTAAGAGTTGTTTTCTGATAAGAAGAGTCACTATTGTGCTCCTATTGCCTTACACAGGGCAAATAGCACTCGCGTCTGTTCCCAGCTAGTACAGTGTATTTGACTGAAGAGGATCTACTGTTCTTGTCAGTTTCCTAAGCAGAGTTGAACTAGATATGGCCCGTGTGTGTAGGAAGCACAATTCTTTTGTTCTGAGCAAGCTCACTGTTCGGACCCCATAGGAAACACAGTAGAGTAGAAGACTGCTCTTTTCTCAAAAGCAGAGTGTGTTTCTTGTAAGGCGAGCTAGCGCTTGTTTCCCAGTCCTAAATGGAGTTGAATCACATCCAGTTTTTGGTCCTACGATCAAGAGTTGTTTTCTGGTAATAAAGTCACTATTGAGCTCCCATTGCCATACACAGTGCAAATAGCACTCGCATCTGTTCCCAGCAAGTACAGTGTATTGGACTGAAGCGGAGCTACTGTTCTTGTCAGTTTCCTAAGCCGAATTGAACTAGATATGGCCCGTGTGTGTAGGAAGCACAGTTCTTTTGTTCTGAGCAAGCTCACTGTTCGGACCTTATAGGAAACACAGTAGAGTAGAAGAGTGCTCTTTTCTCAAAAGCAGAGTGTGTTTCTTGTAAGGCGAGCTAGCGTTTGTTTCCCAGTTAGAAATGGAGTTGAATCCCATGCAGTTTCTGGTCCTACGAGCAAGAGTTGTTTTCTGGTAAAGAAAGTCACTATTGCGCTCCCTTTTCCATACACAGTGCAAATAGCACTCGCGTCTGTTCCCAGCAAGTTCAGTGTATTGGACCGAAGCGTAGCTACTGTTCTTGTCAGTTTCCTAAGCAGAGTTGAACTAGATATGGCCCCTGTGTGTAGGAAGCACAGTTCTTTTGTTCTGAGCAAGCTCACTATTCGGACACCATAGGAAACACAGTAGAGTAGAAGAGTGCTCTTTTCTCAAAATCAGAGTGCCTTTCTTCTAAGGCGAGCTAGTGTTTGTTTCCCAGTCAGAAATGGAGTTGAATCCCATGCAGTTTCTGGTCCTATGAGCAAGAGTTGTTTTCTGATAAGAAGAGACACTATTGTGCTCCTATTGCCATACACAGTGCAAATAGCACTGGCGTCTGTTCCCAGCAAGTACAGTGTACTGGACTGAAGCGGAGCTACTGTTCTTGTCAGTTTCCTAAGCAGAGATGAACTAGATAAGGCCCGTGTGTGTAGGAAGCACAGTACTTTTGTTCTGAGCAAGCTCACTGTTCAGGCCCCCTAGAAAACACAGTAGAGTAGAAGAGTGCTCTTTTCTCAAAAGCAGAGTGTGTTTTTTGTAAGGCGAGATATCATTTGTTTCCCAGTCCTAAATGGAGTTGAATCACTTGCAGTTTCTTGTCCTCCGACCAAGAGTTGTTTTCTGGTAAGGAAAGTCACTATTGCGCTCCCATTTACATACACAGTGCAAATAGCACTCGCTTCTGTTCCCAGCAAGTACAGTGTATTGGACTGAAGCGTAGCTACTGTTCTTGTCAGTTTCCTAAGCAGAGTTGAACTAGATATGACCCCTGTGTGTAGGAAGCACAGTTCTTTTGTTCTGAGCAAGCTCACTGTTCTGGCCCAATAGGAAACACACTAGAGTAGAAAAGTGCTCTTTTCTCAAAAGCAGAGTGTGTTTCTTGTAATGCGAGCTGGCATTTGTTTCCCAGTCCTAAATGGAGTTGAATCACATGCAGTTTTTGGTCCTACGACCAAGAGTTGTTTTCTGGTAAGGAAAGTCATTATTGTGCTCCCATTTCCATACACAGTGCAAATAGCACTCGCGACTTTTCCCAGCAATTACAGTGTATTGGACTGAAGCGGAGCTACTGTTCTTGTCAGTTTCCTACGCAGAGTTGAACTAGATATGGCCCCTGTGTGTAGGAAGCACAGTTCTTTTGTTCTGAGCAAGCTCACTATTTGGACCCCATAGGAAACACAGTAGAGTAGAAGAGTGCTCTTTTCTCAAAATCAGAGAGTCTTTCTTGTAAGGCGAGCTAGTGTTTGTTTCCCAGTCAGAAATAGAGTTGAGTCCCATGCAGTTTCTTGTCCTATGAGTAAGAGTTGTTTTCTGATAAGAAGAGTCACTATTGTGCTCCTATTGCCATACACAGTGCAAATAGCACTCGCGTCTGTTCCCAGCTAGTACAGTGTATTGGACTGAAGAGGATCTACCGTTCTTGTCAGTTTCCTAAGCAGAGTTGAACTAGATATGGCCCCTGTGTGTAGGAAGCACAGTTCTTTTGTTCTGAGCAAGCTCACTGTTCGGACCCCATAGGAAACACAGTAGAGTAGAAGACTGCTCTTTTCTCAAAAGCAGAGTGTGTTTCTTGTAAGGCGAGCTAGCGTTTGTTTCCCAGTCCTAAATGGAGTTGAATCACATGCAGTTTTTGGTCCTACGAGCAAGAGTTGTTTTCTGGTAATAAAGTCACTGTTGCGCTCCCATTGCCATACACAGTGTAAATAGCACTCGCATCTGTTCCCAGCAAGTACAGTGTATTGGACTGAAGCGGAGCTACTGTTCTTGTCAGTTTCCTAAGCAGAGTTGAACTAGATATGGCCCGTGTGTGTAGGAAGCCCAGTTCTTTTGTTCAGAGCAAGCTCACTGTTCTGACCCCATAGGATACACAGTCGAGTAGAAGAGTGCTCTTTTCTCAAAAGCAGAGTGTGTTTCTTGTTAGGCGTGCTACCGTTTGTTTCCCAGTCCTAAATGGATTTGAATCACATGCAGATTCTTGTCCGACGAGCAAGAGTTGTTTTCTGGTAAGAAGAGTCACTATTGCGCTCCCATTGTCATACACAGGGCAAATAGCACTGGCGTCTGTTCCCAGCATGTACAGTGTATTGGACTGAACAGGAGCTACTGTTCTTTTCAGTTTCCTAAGCAGAATTGAACTAGATATGGCAGTATTTGTAGGAAGCACAGTTCTTTTGTTCTGAGCAAGCTCACTCTTCTGGCCCTATAAGAAACACAGTACAGTAGAAGAGTGCTCTTTTCTCAAAAGCAGAGTGTGTTTCTTGTAAGGCGAGCTAGCGTTTGTTTCCCAGTCCTAAATGGAGTTGAATCACATCCAGTTTTTGGTCCTACGAGCAAGAGTTGTTTTATGGTAATAAAGTCATTGTTGCGCTCCCATTGCCATACACAGTGTAAATAGCACTCGCATCTGTTCCCAGCAAGTACAGTGTATTGGACTGAAGCGGAGCTACTGTTCTTCTCAGTTTGCTAAGCAGAGTTGAACTAGATATGGCCCGTGTGTGTAGGAAGCACAGTTCTTTTTTTCTGAGCAAGCTCACTGTTCGGACCCCATAGGATACACAGTCGAGGAGAAGAGTGCTCTTTTCTCAAAGCAGAGTGTGATTCTTGTTAGGCGAGCTAGCATTTGTTTCGGAGTCACAAATGGAGTTGAATCAAATGCAGATTCTTGTCCTACGAGCAAGAATTGTTTTCTGGTAAGAAGAGTCACTATTGCACTCCCATTGTCATACACAGGGCAAATAGCACTGGCGTCTGTTCCCAGCATGTACAGTGTATTGGACTGAACAGGAGCTACTGTTCTTTTCAGTTTCCTAAGCAGAATTGAACTAGATATGGCAGTATTTGTAGGAAGCACAGTTCTTTTGTTCTGAGCAAGCTCACTCTTCTGGCCCTATAAGAAACACAGTACAGTAGAAGAGTGCTCTTTTCTCAAAAGCAGAGTGTGTTTCTTGTAAGGCGAGCTAGCGTTTGTTTCCCAGTCCTAAATGGAGTTGAATCACATGCAGTTTTTGGTCCTACGAGCAAGAGTTGTTTTCTGGTAATAAAGTCACTATTGCGCTCCCATTTCCATACACAGTGCAAATAGCACTCCCGTCTGTTCCCAGCAATTACAGTGTATTGGACTGGAGCGGAGCTACTGTTCTTGTCAGTTTCCTAAGCAGAGTTGAACTAGATATGGCCCCTGTGTGTAGGAAGCACAGTTCTTTTGTTCTGAGCAAGCTCACTATTTGGACCCCATAGGAAACACAGTAGAGTAGAAGAGTGCTCTTTTCTCAAAATCAGAGAGTCTTTCTTGTAAGGCGAGCTAGTGTTAGTTTCCCAGTCAGAAATGGAGTTGAATCCCATGCAGTTTCTTGTCCTATGAGTAAGAGTTGTTTTCTGATAAGAAGAGTCACTATTGTGCTCCTATTGCCTTACACAGGGCAAATAGCACTCGCGTCTGTTCCCAGCTAGTACAGTGTATTGGACTGAAGAGGAGCTACCGTTCTTGTCAGTTTCCTAAGCAGAGTTGAACTAGGTATGGCCCGTGTGTGTAGGAAGCACAGTTCTTTTGTTCTGAGCAAGCTCACTGTTCGGACCCCATAGGAAACACAGTAGAGTAGAAGACTGCTCTTTCCTCAAAAGCAGAGTGTGTTTCTTGTAAGGCGAGCTAGCGTTTGTTTCCCAGTCCTAAATGGAATTGAATCACATCCAGTTTTTGGTCCTACGAGCAAGAGTTGTTTTCTGGTAATAAAGTCACTATTGAGCTCCCATTGCCATACACAGTGCAAATAGCACTCGCATCTGTTCCCAGCAAGTACAGTGTATTGGACTGAAGCGGAGCTACTGTTCTTGTCAGTTTCCTAAGCCGAATTGAACTAGATATGGCCCGTGTGTGTAGGAAGCACAGTTCTTTTGTTCTGAGCAAGCTCACTCTTCGGACCTTATAGGAAACACAGTAGAGTAGAAGAGTGCTCTTTTCTCAAAAGCAGAGTGTGTTTCTTGTTAGGCGTGCTACCGTTTGTTTCCCAGTCCTAAATGGAGTTGAATCACATGCAGATTCTTGTCCAACGAGCAAGAGTTGTTTTCTGGTAAGAAGAGTCACTATTGCGCTCCCATTGTCATACACAGGGCAAATAGCACTGGCGTCTGTTCCCAGCATGTACAGTGTATTGGACTGAACAGGAGCTACTGTTCTTTTCAGTTTCCTAAGCAGAATTGAACTAGATATGGCAGTATTTGTAGGAAGCACAGTTCTTTTGTTCTGAGCAAGCTCACTCTTCTGGCCCTATAAGAAACACAGTACAGTAGAAGAGTGCTCTTTTCTCAAAAGCAGAGTGTGTTTCTTGTAAGGCAAGCTAGCGTTTGTTTCCCAGTCCTAAATGGAGTTGAATCACATGCAGTTTTTGGTCCTACGAGCAAGAGTTGTTTTCTGGTAATAAAGTCACTATTGCTTTCCCATTGCAATACACAGTGCAAATAGCACTCGCATCTGTTCCCAGCAAGTACAATGTATTGGACTGAAGCGGAGATACTTTTCTTGTCAGTTTCCTAAGCAGATTTGAACTAGATATGGCCCGTGTGTGTAGGAAGCCCAGTTCTTTTGTTCTGAGCAAGCTCACTGTTCGAACTCCATAGGAAACACAGTAGAGTAGAAGAGTGCTCTTTCCTCAAAAGCAGAGTGTGTTTCATTTAAGGCGAGCTAGTGTTTGTTTCCCAGTCAGAAATGGAGTTGAATCCCATGCAGTTTCTGGTCCTACAAGGAAGAGGTGTTTTCTGGTAAGGAAAGTCACTATTGCGCTCCCATTTCCATACACAGTGCAAATAGCACTCGCGTCTGTTCCCAGCAAGTACAGTGTATTGGACTGAAGCGGAGCTACTGTTCTTGTCAGTTTCCTAAGCAGAGATGAACTAGATATGGCCCGCGTGTGTAAGAAGCACAGTTCTTTTGTTCTGAGCAAGCTCACTGTTCAGACCCCCTAGGAAATACAGTAGAGTAGAAGAGTGCTCTTTTCTCAAAAGCAGAGTGTGTTTCCTGTAAGGCAAGCTAGCATTTGTTTCCCAGTCCTAAATGGAGTTGAATCACATCCTGTTTTTGGTACTACGAGCAACAGTTGTTTTCTGGTAAGGAAAGTCACTATTGCACTCCCATTGCCATACACAGTGCAAATAGCACTCACGTCTGTTCCTGCTAGTACAGTGTATTGGACTGAAGAGGAGCTGCTGTTCTTGTAAATTTCCAAAGCAGAGTTGAACTAGATATGGCCCCTGTGTGTAGGAAGCACAGTTCTTTTGTTCTGAGCAAGCTCACAGTTCCGACCCCATAGGATACACAGTAGAGTAGAAGAGTGCTCTTTTCTCAAAAGCAGAGTTTGTTTCTTGTGAGGAGAGCTAGCGTTTGTTTCCCAGTCCTAAATGGAGTTCAATCCCATACAGTTTCTGGTCCTACGAGCAAGAGTTTTTTTCTGGTAAGAAGAGTCACTATTGTGCTCCCATTGTCATACAGAGGGCAAATAGCCCTGGCGTCTGTTCCCAGCATGTTCAGTGTATTGGACTGAAGAGGATCTACTGTTCTTTTCAGTTTCCTAAGCAGAGTTGAACTAGATATGGCCCCTGTGTGTAGGAAGCACAGTTCTTTTGTTCTGAGCAAGCTCATTATTCGGACCCCATAGGAAACACAGTAGAGTAGAAGAGTGCTCTTTTCTCAAAATCAGAGTGTCTTTCTTGTAAGGCGAGCTAGTGTTTGTTTCCCAGTCAGAAATGGAGTTGAATCCCATGCAGTTTCTGGTCCTATGAGCAAGAGTTGTTTTCTGATAAGAAGAGACACTATTGTGCTCCTATTGCCATACACAGTGATAATAGCACTCGCGTCTGTTCCCAGCATGTACAATGTATTGGACTGAATAGGAGCTACTGTTCTTGTAAGTTTCCTAAGCAGATTTGAACTACATATGGTCCGTGTGTGTAGGAAGCACAGTTCTTTTGTTCTGAGCAAGCTCACCTTTCGGACCCCATAGGAAACACAGTGGAGTAGAAGAGTGCTCTTTTCTCAAAAGCAGCGTCGTTTCTTGTAAGCGAGGTAGCATTTGTTTCTCAGTCCTAAATGGAGCTGTATCACATGCAGTTTCTAGTCCTATGAGCAAGAGTTGTTTTCTGGTAAGTAAAGTCACTCTTGCGCTCCCATTGCATTACACAGTGCCAATAGCACTTGCGTCTGTTCCCAGCAAGAAAAGTGTATTGGACTGAAGAGGAGCTACTGTTCTTGTCAGTTTCCTAAGCAGAGTTGAACTAATTATGGCCCCTGTGTGTAGGAAGCACAGTTCTTTTGTTCTGAGCAAGCTCACTGTTCGGACCCCATAGGATACACATTCGAGTAGAAGAGTGCTCTTTTCTCAAAGCAGAGTGTGTTTCTTGTTAGGCGAGCTAGAGTTTGTTTCCCAATCCTAAATGGAGTTGAACCACAGGCAGTTTCTTGTCCTACGAGCAAGAGTTGTTTTCTGGTAATAAGAGTCACTATTGCGCTCCCATTGTCATACACAGGGCAAATAGCACTGGCGTCTGTTCCCAGCATGTACAGTGTATTGGATTGAACAGGAGCGACTGTTCTTTTCAGTTTCCTAAGCAGAATTGAACTATATATGGCAGTATTTGTATGAAGCACAGTTCTTTTGTTCTGAGCAAGCTCACTGTTCTGGCCCAATAGGAAACACACTAGAGTAGAAGAGTGCTCTTTTCTCAAAAGCAGAGTGTGTTTCTTGTAATGCGAGCTGGCATTTGTTTTCCAGTCCCAAATGGAGTTGAATCACATGCAGTTTTTGGTCCTACAACCAAGAGTTGTTTTCTTGTAAGGAAAGTCATTATTGTGCTCCCATTTAAATACACAGTGCAAATAGCACTCGCGACTGTTCCCAGCAATTACAGTGTATTGGACTGAAGCGGAGCTACTGTTCTTGTCAGTTTCCTAAGCAGAGTTGAACTAGATATGGCCCCTGTGTGTAGGAAGCACAGTTCTTTTGTTCTGAGCAAGCTCACTGTTCGGACCTCATAGGAAACACAGTAGAGTAGAAGAGTGCTCTTTTCTCAAAATCAGAGAGTCTTTCTTGTAAGGCGAGCTAGTGTTTGTTTCCCAGGCGGAATTGGAGTTGAATCCCATGCAGTTTCTTGTCCTTTGAGTAAGAGTTGTTTTCTGATAAGAAGAGTCACTATTGTGCTCCTATTGCCATACACAGTGCAAATAGCACTCACGTCTGTTCCCAGCATGTACAGTGTATTGGACTGAAGAGGAGCTACCGTTCTTGTCAGTTTCCTAAGCAGAGTTGAACTAGATATGGCCCGTGTGTGTAGGAAGCACAGTTCTTTTGTTCTGAGCAAGCTCACTGTTCGGACCCCATAGGAAACACAGTAGAGTAGAAGACTGCTCTTTTCTCAAAAGCAGAGTGTGTTTCCTGTAAGGCGAGCTAGCGTTTGTTTCCCAGTCCTAAATGGAGTTGAATCACATCCAGTTTTTGGTCCTACGAGCAAGAGTTGTTTTCTGGTAATAAAGTCACTATTAAGCTCCCATTGCCATACACAGTGCAAATAGCACTCGAATCTGTTCCCAGCAAGTACAGAGTATTGGACTGAAGTGGAGCTACTGTTCTTGTCAGTTTCCTAAGCCGAATTGAACTAGATATGGCCCGTGTGTGTAGGAAGCACAGTTCTTTTGTTCTGAGCAGGCTCACTGTTCAGACCTTATAGGAAACACAGTAGAGTAGAAGAGTGCTCTTTTCTCAAAAGCAGAGTGTGTTTCTTGTAAGGCGAGCTAGTGTTTGTTTCCCAGTTAGAAATGGAGTTGAATCCCATGCAGTTTCTGGTCCTACGAGCAAGAGTTGTTTTCTGGTAAAGAAAGTCACTATTGCGCTCCCATTTCCATACACAGTGCAAATAGCACTCACGTCTGTTCCCAGCAAGTTCAGTGTATTGGACCGAAGCGCAGCTACTGTTCTTGTCAGTTTCCTAAGCAGAGTTGAACTAGATATGGCCCCTGTGTGTAGGAACCACAGTTCTTTTGTTCTGAGCAAGCTCACTATTCGGACACCATAGGAAACACAGTAGAGTAGAAGAGTGCTCTTTTATCAAAATCAGAGTGCCTTTCTTCTAAGGCGAGCTAGTGTTTGTTTCCCAGTCAGAAATGGAGTTGAATCCCATGCAGTTTCTGGTCCTATGAGCAAGAGTTGTTTTCTGATAAGAAGAGACACTATTGTGCTCCTATTGCCGTACACAGTGCAAATAGCACTGGCGTCTGTTCCCAGCAAGTACAGTGTATTGGACTGAAGAGGAGATACTGTTCTTGTCAGTTTCCTAAGCAGAGTTGAAGTACATATGGTCCGTGTGTATAGGAAGCACAGTTCTTTTGTTCTGAGCAAGCTCACTGTTCGGACCCCATAGGAAACACAGTAGAGTAGAAGACTGCTCTTTTCTCAAAAGCAGAGTGTGTTTCTTGTAAGGCGAGCTTGCGTTTGTTTCCCAGTCCTAAATGGAGTTGAATCCCATGCAGTTTTTGGTCCTACGAGCAAGAGTTGTTTTCTGGTAATAAAGTCACTGTTGCGCTCCCATTGCCATACACAGTGCCAACAGCACTCGCTTCTGTTCCCAGCAAGTACATTGTATTGGACTGAAGCGGAGCTACTGTTCTTCTCAGTTTCCTAAGCAGAGTTGAACTAGATATGGCCCCTGTGTGTAGGAAGCACAGTTCTTTTGTTCTGAGCAAGCTCACTATATGGACCCCATAGGAAACACAGTAGAGTAGAAGAGTGCTCTTTTCTCAGAAGCAGAGTGTGTTTCTTGTAAGGCGAGCTAGTGTTTGTTTCCCAGTCAGAAATGGAGTTGAATCCCATGCAGTTTCTGGTCCTACGAGTAAGAGGTGTTTTCTGGTAAGGAAAGTCACTATTGCGCTCCCATTTCCATACACAGTGCAAATAGCACTGGCGTCTGTTCCCAGCAAGTACAGGGTACTGGACTGAAGCGGAGCTACTGTTCTTGTCAGTTTCCTAAGCAGAGATGAACTAGATAAGGCCCGTGTGTGTAGGAAGCACAGTACTTTTGTTCTGAGCAAGCTCACTGTTCAGACCCCCTAGAAAACACAGTAGAGTAGAAGAGTGCTCTTTTCTCAAAAGCAGAGTGTGTTTTTTGTAAGGCGAGATAGCGTTTGTTTCCCAGTCCTAAATGGAGTTGAATCACTTGCAGTTTCTTGTCCTACGACCAAGAGTTGTTTTCTGGTAAGGAAAGTCACTATTGTGCTCCCATTTACATACACAGTGCAAATAGCACTCACGTCTGTTCC
Source organism: Peromyscus eremicus (assembly GCF_949786415.1). Lineage (NCBI taxonomy): Eukaryota > Metazoa > Chordata > Mammalia > Rodentia > Cricetidae > Peromyscus > Peromyscus eremicus. Next base: position 120,281 of record NW_026735119.1, read on the forward strand.
CAGCAAGTACAGTGTATTGGACTGAAGCGTAGCTACTGTTCGTGTCAGTTTCCTAAGCAGAGTTGAACTAGATATGGCCCCTGTGTGTAGGAAGCACAGTTCTTTTGTTCTGAGCAAGCTCACTCTTCTGGCCCTATAGTAAACACAGTAGAGTCGAAGAGTGCTCTTTTCTCAAAAGCAGAGTGTGTTTCTTGTAAGGCGAGCTAGCATTTGTTTCCCATTCCTAAACGGAGTTGAATCACATGCTGTTTTTGGTCCTACGAGCAAGAGTTGTTTTCTGGTAAGGAAAGTCACTATTGCGCTCCCATTTCCATACTCAGTGCAAATAGCACTCGAGTCTGTTCCCAGCAATTACAGTGTATTGGACTGAAGCGGAGCTACTGTTCTTGTCAGTTTCCTAAGCAGAGTTGAACTAGATATGGTCCATGTGTGTAGGAAGCACAGTTCTTTTGTTCTGAGCAAATTCACTGTTCTGGCCCAATAGGAAACACACTAGAGTAGAAGAGTGCTCTTTTCTCAAAAGCAGAGTGTGTTTCTTGTAATGCGAGCTGGCATTTGTTTCCCAGTCCAAAATGGAGTTGAATCACATGCAGTTTTTGGTCCTACGACCAAGAGTTGTTTTCTGGTAAGGAAAGTCATTATGGTGCTCCCATTTCCATACACAGTGCAAATAGCACTCGCGACTTTTCCCAGCAATTACAGTGTATTGGACTGAAGCGGAGCTACTGTTCTTGTCAGTTTCCTAAGCAGAGTTGAACTAGATATGGCCCGTGTGTGTAGGAAGCACAGTTCTTTTGTTCTGAGCAAGCTCACTATTTGGACCCCGTAGGAAACACAGTAGAGTAGAAGAGTGCTCTTTTCTCAAAATCAGAGAGTCTTTCTTGTAAGGCGAGCTAGTGTTTGTTTCCCAGTCAGAAATGGAGTTGAATCCCATGCAGTTTCTTGTCCTATGAGTAAGAGTTGTTTTCTGATAAGAAGAGTCACTATTGTGCTCCTATTGCCATACACAGTGCAAATAGCACTGGCGTCTGTTCCCAGCTAGTACAGTGTATTGGACTGAAGCGGAGCTACTGTTCTTGTCAGTTTCCTAAGCAGAGTTGAACTAGATATGGCCCGTGTGTGTAGGAAGTACAGTTCTTTTGTTCTGAGCAAGCTCACTGTTCGGACCCCATAGGATACACAGTCGAGTAGAAGAGTGCTCTTTTCTCAAAAGCAGAGTGTGTTTCTTGTTAGGCTTCCTAGCGTTTGTTTCCCAGTCCTAAATGGAGTTGAATCACATGCAGATTCTTGTCCGACGAGCAAGAGTTGTTTTCTGGTAAGAAGAGTCACTATTGTGCTCCCATTGTCATACACAGGGCAAATAGCACTGGCGTCTGTTCCCAGCATGTACAGTGTATTGGACTGAACAGGGGCTACTGTTCTTTTCAGTTTCCTAAGCAGAATTGAATTAGATATGGCAGTATTTGTAGGAAGCACAGTTCTTTTGTTCTGAGCAAGCTCACTCTTCTGGCCCTATAAGAAACACAGTACAGTAGAAGAGTGCTCTTTTCTCAAAAGCAGAGTGTGTTTCTTTTAAGGCGAGCTAGCGTTTGTTTCCCAGTCCTAAATGGAGTTGAATCACATGCAGTTTTTGATCCTAGAGCTAGAGTTGTTTTCTGGTAATAAAGTCACTATTGCGCTCCCATTGCAATACACAGTGCAAATAGCACTCGCATCTGTTCCCAGCAAGTACAGTGTATTGGACTGAAGCGGAGCTACTGTTCTTGTCAGTTTCCTAAGCAGATTTGAACTAGATATGGCCCGTGTGTGTAGGAAGCCCAGTTCTTTTGTTCTGAGCAAGCTCACTGTTCGAACTCCATAGGAAACACAGTAGAGTAGAAGAGTGCTCTTTTCTCAAAAGCAGAGTGTGTTTCTTGTAAGGCGAGCTAGTGTTTGTTTCCCAGTCAGAAATTTAGTTGAATCCCATGCAGTTTCTGGTCCTACGAGCAAGAGGTGTTTTCTGGTAAGGAAAGTCACTATTGCGCTCCCATTTTCATACACATTGCAAATAGCACTCGCGTCTGTTCCCAGCAAGTACAGTGTATTGGACTGAAGCGGAGCTACTGTTCTTGTCAGTTTCCTAAGCAGAGTTGAACTAGATATGGTCCGTGTGTGTAGGAAGCCCAGTTCTTTTGTTCTGAGCAAGCTCACTGTTCGGACCCCATAGGATACACAGTCTAGTAGAAGAGAGCTCTTTTCTCAAAAGCAGAGTGTGTTTCTTGTTAGGCGAGCTAGCATTTGTTTCCCAGTCCTAAATGGAGTTGAATCACATGCAGATTCTTGTCCGACGAGCAAGAGTTGTTTTCTGTTAAGAAGAGTCTCTATTGCGCTGCCATTGCCATACACAGGACAAATAGCACTGGCGTCTGTTCCCAGCAAGTACAGTGTATTGAACTGAAGAGGATCTACTGTTCTTGTCAGGTTCCTAAGCAGACTTGAACTAGATATGGCCGTGTGTGTAGGAAGCACAGTTTTTTTGTTCTGAGCAAGCTCACTTTTCGGAACACATAGGAAACACAGTAGAGTAGAAGAGTGCTCTTTTCTCAAAAGCAGAGTGTGTTTCTTGTAAGGCGAGCTAGTGTTTGTTTCCCAGTTAGAAATGGAGTTGAATCCCATGCAGTTTCTGGTCCTACGAGCAAGAGTTGTTTTCTGGTAAAGAAAGTCACTATTGCGTTCCCATTTCCATACACAGTGCAAATAGCACTCGCGTCTGTTCCCAGCAAGTTCAGTGTATTGGACTGAAGAGAAGCTACTGTTCTTGTCAGTTTCCTAAGCAGAGTTGAACTAGATATGGCCCCTGTGTGTAGGAACCACAGTTCTTTTGTTCTGAGCAAGCTCACTATTCGGACACCATAGGAAACACAGTAGAGTAGAAGAGTGCTCTTTTCTCAAAAGCAGCGTGTGTTTCTTGTAAGGCGAGGTAGCATTTGTTTCTCAGTCCTAAATGGAGCTGTATCACATGCAGTTTCTAGTCCTACGAGCAAGAGTTGTTTTCTGGTAAGGAAAGTCACTCTTGCGCTCCCATTGCATTACACAGTGTCAATAGCACTCTCGTCTGTTCCCAGCAAGTAAAGTGTATTGGACTGAAGAGGAGCTACTGTTCTTGTCAGTTTCCTAAGCAGAGTTGAACTAATTATGGCCCCTGTGTGTAGGAAGCACAGTTCTTTTGTTCTGAGCAAGCTCACTGTTCGGACCCCATAGGATACACTTTCGAGTAGAAGAGTGCTCTTTTCTCAAAGCAGAGTGTGTTTCTTGTTAGGCGAGCTAGAGTTTGTTTCCCAATCCTAAATGGAGTTGAACCACAGGCAGTTTCTTGTCCTACGAGCAAGAGTTGTTTTCTGGTAATAAGAGTCACTATTGCGCTCCCATTGTCATACACAGGGCAAATAGCACTGGCGTCTGTTCCCAGCATGTACAGTGTATTGGACTGAACAGGAGCGACTGTTCTTTTCAGTTTCCTAAGCAGAATTGAACTATATATGGCAGTATTTGTATGAAGCACAGTTCTTTTGTTCTGAGCAAGCTCACTGTTCTGGCCCAATAGGAAACACACTAGAGAAGAAGAGTGCTCTTTTCTCAAAAGCAGAGTGTGTTTCTTGTAATGCGAGCTGGCATTTGTTTTCCAGTCCCAAATGGAGTTGAATCATATGCAGTTTTTGGTCCTACAACCAAGAGTTGTTTTCTGGTAAGGAAAGTCATTATTGTGCTCCCATTTAAATACACAGTGCAAATAGCACTCGCGACTGTTCCCAGCAATTACAGTGTATTGGACTGAAGCGGAGCTACTGTTCTTGTCAGTTTCCTAAGCAGAGTTGAACTAGATATGGCCCCTGTGTGTAGGAAGCACAGTTCTTTTGTTCTGAGCAAGCTCACTGTTCGGACCCCATAGGAAACACAGTAGAGTAGAAGAGTGCTCTTTTCTCAAAATCAGAGAGTCTTTCTTGTAAGGCGAGCTAGTGTTTGTTTCCCAGGCGGAAATGGAGTTGAATACCATGCAGTTTCTTGTCCTCTGAGTAAGAGTTGTTTTCTGATAAGAAGAGTCACTATTGTGCTCCTATTGCCATACACAGTGCAAATAGCACTCGCGTCTGTTCCCAGCATGTACAGTGTATTGGACTGAAGAGGAGCTACCGTTCTTGTCAGTTTCCTAAGCAGAGTTGAACTAGATATGGCCCGTGTGTGTAGGAAGCACAGTTCTTTTGTTCTGAGCAAGCTCACTGTTCGGACCCCATAGGAAACACAGTAGAGTAGAAGACTGCTCTTTTCTCAAAAGCAGAGTGTGTTTCCTGTAAGGCGAGCTAGCGTTTGTTTCCCAGTCCTAAATGGAGTTGAATCACATCCAGTTTTTGGTCCTACGAGCAAGAGTTGTTTTCTGGTAAGGAAAGTCACTATTGCGCTCCCATTTCCATACTCAGTGCAAATAGCACTCGAGTCTGTTCCCAGCAATTACAGTGTATTGGACTGAAGCGGAGCTACTGTTCTTGTCAGTTTCCTAAGCAGAGTTGAACTAGATATGGTCCATGTGTGTAGGAAGCACAGTTCTTTTGTTCTGAGCAAATTCACTGTTCTGGCCCAATAGGAAACACACTAGAGTACAAGAGTGCTCTTTTCTCAAAAGCAGAGTGTGTTTCTAGTAATGCGAGCTGGCATTTGTTTCCCAGTCCAAAATGGAGTTGAATCACATGCAGTTTTTGGTCCTACGACCAAGAGTTGTTTTCTGGTAAGGAAAGTCATTATGGTGCTCCCATTTCCATACACAGTGCAAATAGCACTCGCGACTTTTCCCAGCAATTACAGTGTATTGGACTGAAGCGGAGCTACTGTTCTTGTCAGTTTCCTAAGCAGAGTTGAACTAGATATGGCCCCTGTGTGTAGGAAGCACAGTTCTTTTGTTCTGAGCAAGCTCACTATTTGGACCCCGTAGGAAACACAGTAGAGTAGAAGAGTGCTCTTTTCTCAAAATCAGAGAGTCTTTCTTGTAAGGCGAGCTAGTGTTTGTTTCCCAGTCAGAAATGGAGTTGAATCCCATGCAGTTTCTTGTCCTATGAGTAAGAGTTGTTTTCTGATAAGAAGAGTCACTATTGTGCTCCTATTGCCATACACAGTGCAAATAGCACTGGCGTCTGTTCCCAGCTAGTACAGTGTATTGGACTGAAGCGGAGCTACTGTTCTTGTCAGTTTCCTAAGCAGAGTTGAACTAGATATGGCCCGTGTGTGTAGGAAGTACAGTTCTTTTGTTCTGAGCAAGCTCACTGTTCGGACCCCATAGGATACACAGTCGAGTAGAAGAGTGCTCTTTTCTCAAAAGCAGAGTGTGTTTCTTGTTAGGCTTCCTAGCGTTTGTTTCCCAGTCCTAAATGGAGTTGAATCACATGCAGATTCTTGTCCGACGAGCAAGAGTTGTTTTCTGGTAAGAAGAGTCACTATTGTGCTCCCATTGTCATACACAGGGCAAATAGCACTGGCGTCTGTTCCCAGCATGTACAGTGTATTGGACTGAACAGGGGCTACTGTTCTTTTCAGTTTCCTAAGCAGAATTGAATTAGATATGGCAGTATTTGTAGGAAGCACAGTTCTTTTGTTCTGAGCAAGCTCACTCTTCTGGCCCTATAAGAAACACAGTACAGTAGAAGAGTGCTCTTTTCTCAAAAGCAGAGTGTGTTTCTTTTAAGGCGAGCTAGCGTTTGTTTCCCAGTCCTAAATGGAGTTGAATCACATGCAGTTTTTGATCCTAGAGCTAGAGTTGTTTTCTGGTAATAAAGTCACTATTGCGCTCCCATTGCAATACACAGTGCAAATAGCACTCGCATCTGTTCCCAGCAAGTACAGTGTATTGGACTGAAGCGGAGCTACTGTTCTTGTCAGTTTCCTAAGCAGATTTGAACTAGATATGGCCCGTGTGTGTAGGAAGCCCAGTTCTTTTGTTCTGAGCAAGCTCACTGTTCGAACTCCATAGGAAACACAGTAGAGTAGAAGAGTGCTCTTTTCTCAAAAGCAGAGTGTGTTTCTTGTAAGGCGAGCTAGTGTTTGTTTCCCAGTCAGAAATTTAGTTGAATCCCATGCAGTTTCTGGTCCTACGAGCAAGAGGTGTTTTCTGGTAAGGAAAGTCACTATTGCGCTCCCATTTTCATACACATTGCAAATAGCACTCGCGTCTGTTCCCAGCAAGTACAGTGTATTGGACTGAAGCGGAGCTACTGTTCTTGTCAGTTTCCTAAGCAGAGTTGAACTAGATATGGCCCCTGTGTGTAGGAAGCACAGTTCTTTTGTTCTGAGCAAGCTCACTGTTCGGACCCCATAGGATACACAGTCTAGTAGAAGAGAGCTCTTTTCTCAAAAGCAGAGTGTGTTTCTTGTTAGGCGAGCTAGCATTTGTTTCCCAGTCCTAAATGGAGTTGAATCACATGCAGATTCTTGTCCGACGAGCAAGAGTTGTTTTCTGTTAAGAAGAGTCTCTATTGCGCTGCCATTGCCATACACAGGACAAATAGCACTGGCGTCTGTTCCCAGCAAGTACAGTGTATTGAACTGAAGAGGATCTACTGTTCTTGTCAGGTTCCTAAGCAGACTTGAACTAGATATGGCCGTGTGTGTAGGAAGCACAGTTTTTTTGTTCTGAGCAAGCTCACTTTTCGGAACACATAGGAAACACAGTAGAGTAGAAGAGTGCTCTTTTCTCAAAAGCAGAGTGTGTTTCTTGTAAGGCGAGCTAGTGTTTGTTTCCCAGTTAGAAATGGAGTTGAATCCCATGCAGTTTCTGGTCCTACGAGCAAGAGTTGTTTTCTGGTAAAGAAAGTCACTATTGCGTTCCCATTTCCATACACAGTGCAAATAGCACTCGCGTCTGTTCCCAGCAAGTTCAGTGTATTGGACTGAAGAGAAGCTACTGTTCTTGTCAGTTTCCTAAGCAGAGTTGAACTAGATATGGCCCCTGTGTGTAGGAACCACAGTTCTTTTGTTCTGAGCAAGCTCACTATTCGGACACCATAGGAAACACAGTAGAGTAGAAGAGTGCTCTTTTCTCAAAAGCAGCGTGTGTTTCTTGTAAGGCGAGGTAGCATTTGTTTCTCAGTCCTAAATGGAGCTGTATCACATGCAGTTTCTAGTCCTACGAGCAAGAGTTGTTTTCTGGTAAGGAAAGTCACTCTTGCGCTCCCATTGCATTACACAGTGTCAATAGCACTCTCGTCTGTTCCCAGCAAGTAAAGTGTATTGGACTGAAGAGGAGCTACTGTTCTTGTCAGTTTCCTAAGCAGAGTTGAACTAATTATGGCCCCTGTGTGTAGGAAGCACAGTTCTTTTGTTCTGAGCAAGCTCACTGTTCGGACCCCATAGGATACACTTTCGAGTAGAAGAGTGCTCTTTTCTCAAAGCAGAGTGTGTTTCTTGTTAGGCGAGCTAGAGTTTGTTTCCCAATCCTAAATGGAGTTGAACCACAGGCAGTTTCTTGTCCTACGAGCAAGAGTTGTTTTCTGGTAATAAGAGTCACTATTGCGCTCCCATTGTCATACACAGGGCAAATAGCACTGGCGTCTGTTCCCAGCATGTACAGTGTATTGGACTGAACAGGAGCGACTGTTCTTTTCAGTTTCCTAAGCAGAATTGAACTATATATGGCAGTATTTGTATGAAGCACAGTTCTTTTGTTCTGAGCAAGCTCACTGTTCTGGCCCAATAGGAAACACACTAGAGAAGAAGAGTGCTCTTTTCTCAAAAGCAGAGTGTGTTTCTTGTAATGCGAGCTGGCATTTGTTTTCCAGTCCCAAATGGAGTTGAATCATATGCAGTTTTTGGTCCTACAACCAAGAGTTGTTTTCTGGTAAGGAAAGTCATTATTGTGCTCCCATTTAAATACACAGTGCAAATAGCACTCGCGACTGTTCCCAGCAATTACAGTGTATTGGACTGAAGCGGAGCTACTGTTCTTGTCAGTTTCCTAAGCAGAGTTGAACTAGATATGGCCCCTGTGTGTAGGAAGCACAGTTCTTTTGTTCTGAGCAAGCTCACTGTTCGGACCCCATAGGAAACACAGTAGAGTAGAAGAGTGCTCTTTTCTCAAAATCAGAGAGTCTTTCTTGTAAGGCGAGCTAGTGTTTGTTTCCCAGGCGGAAATGGAGTTGAATACCATGCAGTTTCTTGTCCTCTGAGTAAGAGTTGTTTTCTGATAAGAAGAGTCACTATTGTGCTCCTATTGCCATACACAGTGCAAATAGCACTCGCGTCTGTTCCCAGCATGTACAGTGTATTGGACTGAAGAGGAGCTACCGTTCTTGTCAGTTTCCTAAGCAGAGTTGAACTAGATATGGCCCGTGTGTGTAGGAAGCACAGTTCTTTTGTTCTGAGCAAGCTCACTGTTCGGACCCCATAGGAAACACAGTAGAGTAGAAGACTGCTCTTTTCTCAAAAGCAGAGTGTGTTTCCTGTAAGGCGAGCTAGCGTTTGTTTCCCAGTCCTAAATGGAGTTGAATCACATCCAGTTTTTGGTCCTACGAGCAAGAGTTGTTTTCTGGTAAGGAAAGTCACTATTGCGCTCCCATTTCCATACTCAGTGCAAATAGCACTCGAGTCTGTTCCCAGCAATTACAGTGTATTGGACTGAAGCGGAGCTACTGTTCTTGTCAGTTTCCTAAGCAGAGTTGAACTAGATATGGTCCATGTGTGTAGGAAGCACAGTTCTTTTGTTCTGAGCAAATTCACTGTTCTGGCCCAATAGGAAACACACTAGAGTACAAGAGTGCTCTTTTCTCAAAAGCAGAGTGTGTTTCTAGTAATGCGAGCTGGCATTTGTTTCCCAGTCCAAAATGGAGTTGAATCACATGCAGTTTTTGGTCCTACGACCAAGAGTTGTTTTCTGGTAAGGAAAGTCATTATGGTGCTCCCATTTCCATACACAGTGCAAATAGCACTCGCGACTTTTCCCAGCAATTACAGTGTATTGGACTGAAGCGGAGCTACTGTTCTTGTCAGTTTCCTAAGCAGAGTTGAACTAGATATGGCCCCTGTGTGTAGGAAGCACAGTTCTTTTGTTCTGAGCAAGCTCACTATTTGGACCCCGTAGGAAACACAGTAGAGTAGAAGAGTGCTCTTTTCTCAAAATCAGAGAGTCTTTCTTGTAAGGCGAGCTAGTGTTTGTTTCCCAGTCAGAAATGGAGTTGAATCCCATGCAGTTTCTTGTCCTATGAGTAAGAGTTGTTTTCTGATAAGAAGAGTCACTATTGTGCTCCTATTGCCATACACAGTGCAAATAGCACTGGCGTCTGTTCCCAGCTAGTACAGTGTATTGGACTGAAGCGGAGCTACTGTTCTTGTCAGTTTCCTAAGCAGAGTTGAACTAGATATGGCCCGTGTGTGTAGGAAGTACAGTTCTTTTGTTCTGAGCAAGCTCACTGTTCGGACCCCATAGGATACACAGTCGAGTAGAAGAGTGCTCTTTTCTCAAAAGCAGAGTGTGTTTCTTGTTAGGCTTGCTAGCGTTTGTTTCCCAGTCCTAAATGGAGTTGAATCACATGCAGATTCTTGTCCGACGAGCAAGAGTTGTTTTCTGGTAAGAAGAGTCACTATTGTGCTCCCATTGTCATACACAGGGCAAATAGCACTGGCGTCTGTTCCCAGCATGTACAGTGTATTGGACTGAACAGGGGCTACTGTTCTTTTCAGTTTCCTAAGCAGAATTGAATTAGATATGGCAGTATTTGTAGGAAGCACAGTTCTTTTGTTCTGAGCAAGCTCACTCTTCTGGCCCTATAAGAAACACAGTACAGTAGAAGAGTGCTCTTTTCTCAAAAGCAGAGTGTGTTTCTTTTAAGGCGAGCTAGCGTTTGTTTCCCAGTCCTAAATGGAGTTGAATCACATGCAGTTTTTGATCCTAGAGCTAGAGTTGTTTTCTGGTAATAAAGTCACTATTGCGCTCCCATTGCAATACACAGTGCAAATAGCACTCGCATCTGTTCCCAGCAAGTACAGTGTATTGGACTGAAGCGGAGCTACTGTTCTTGTCAGTTTCCTAAGCAGATTTGAACTAGATATGGCCCGTGTGTGTAGGAAGCCCAGTTCTTTTGTTCTGAGCAAGCTCACTGTTCGAACTCCATAGGAAACACAGTAGAGTAGAAGAGTGCTCTTTTCTCAAAAGCAGAGTGTGTTTCTTGTAAGGCGAGCTAGTGTTTGTTTCCCAGTCAGAAATTTAGTTGAATCCCATGCAGTTTCTGGTCCTACGAGCAAGAGGTGTTTTCTGGTAAGGAAAGTCACTATTGCGCTCCCATTTTCATACACATTGCAAATAGCACTCGCGTCTGTTCCCAGCAAGTACAGTGTATTGGACTGAAGCGGAGCTACTGTTCTTGTCAGTTTCCTAAGCAGAGTTGAACTAGATATGGTCCGTGTGTGTAGGAAGCCCAGTTCTTTTGTTCTGAGCAAGCTCACTGTTCGGACCCCATAGGATACACAGTCTAGTAGAAGAGAGCTCTTTTCTCAAAAGCAGAGTGTGTTTCTTGTTAGGCGAGCTAGCATTTGTTTCCCAGTCCTAAATGGAGTTGAATCACATGCAGATTCTTGTCCGACGAGCAAGAGTTGTTTTCTGTTAAGAAGAGTCTCTATTGCGCTGCCATTGCCATACACAGGACAAATAGCACTGGCGTCTGTTCCCAGCAAGTACAGTGTATTGAACTGAAGAGGATCTACTGTTCTTGTCAGGTTCCTAAGCAGACTTGAACTAGATATGGCCGTGTGTGTAGGAAGCACAGTTTTTTTGTTCTGAGCAAGCTCACTTTTCGGAACACATAGGAAACACAGTAGAGTAGAAGAGTGCTCTTTTCTCAAAAGCAGAGTGTGTTTCTTGTAAGGCGAGCTAGTGTTTGTTTCCTAGTTAGAAATGGAGTTGAATCCCATGCAGTTTCTGGTCCTACGAGCAAGAGTTGTTTTCTGGTAAAGAAAGTCACTATTGCGTTCCCATTTCCATACACAGTGCAAATAGCACTCGCGTCTGTTCCCAGCAAGTTCAGTGTATTGGACTGAAGAGAAGCTACTGTTCTTGTCAGTTTCCTAAGCAGAGTTGAACTAGATATGGCCCCTGTGTGTAGGAACCACAGTTCTTTTGTTCTGAGCAAGCTCACTATTCGGACACCATAGGAAACACAGTAGAGTAGAAGAGTGCTCTTTTCTCAAAAGCAGCGTGTGTTTCTTGTAAGGCGAGGTAGCATTTGTTTCTCAGTCCTAAATGGAGCTGTATCACATGCAGTTTCTAGTCCTACGAGCAAGAGTTGTTTTCTGGTAAGGAAAGTCACTCTTGCGCTCCCATTGCATTACACAGTGCCAATAGCACTCGCGTCTGTTCCCAGCAAGTAAAGTGTATTGGACTGAAGAGGAGCTACTGTTCTTGTCAGTTTCCTAAGCAGAGTTGAACTAATTATGGCCCCTGTGTGTAGGAAGCACAGTTCTTTTGTTCTGAGCAAGCTCACTGTTCGGACCCCATAGGATACACTTTCGAGTAGAAGAGTGCTCTTTTCTCAAAGCAGAGTGTGTTTCTTGTTAGGCGAGCTAGAGTTTGTTTCCCAATCCTAAATGGAGTTGAACCACAGGCAGTTTCTTGTCCTACGAGCAAGAGTTGTTTTCTGGTAATAAGAGTCACTATTGCGCTCCCATTGTCATACACAGGGCAAATAGCACTGGCGTCTGTTCCCAGCATGTACAGTGTATTGGACTGAACAGGAGCGACTGTTCTTTTCAGTTTCCTAAGCAGAATTGAACTATATATGGCAGTATTTGTATGAAGCACAGTTCTTTTGTTCTGAGCAAGCTCACTGTTCTGGCCCAATAGGAAACACACTAGAGAAGAAGAGTGCTCTTTTCTCAAAAGCAGAGTGTGTTTCTTGTAATGCGAGCTGGCATTTGTTTTCCAGTCCCAAATGGAGTTGAATCATATGCAGTTTTTGGTCCTACAACCAAGAGTTGTTTTCTGGTAAGGAAAGTCATTATTGTGCTCCCATTTAAATACACAGTGCAAATAGCACTCGCGACTGTTGCCAGCAATTACAGTGTATTGGACTGAAGCGGAGCTACTGTTCTTGTCAGTTTCCTAAGCAGAGTTGAACTAGATATGGCCCCTGTGTGTAGGAAGCACAGTTCTTTTGTTCTGAGCAAGCTCACTGTTCGGACCCCATAGGAAACACAGTAGAGTAGAAGAGTGCTCTTTTCTCAAAATCAGAGAGTCTTTCTTGTAAGGCGAGCTAGTGTTTGTTTCCCAGGCGGAAATGGAGTTGAATACCATGCAGTTTCTTGTCCTCTGAGTAAGAGTTGTTTTCTGATAAGAAGAGTCACTATTGTGCTCCTATTGCCATACACAGTGCAAATAGCACTCGCGTCTGTTCCCAGCATGTACAGTGTATTGGACTGAAGAGGAGCTACCGTTCTTGTCAGTTTCCTAAGCAGAGTTGAACTAGATATGGCCCGTGTGTGTAGGAAGCACAGTTCTTTTGTTCTGAGCAAGCTCACTGTTCGGACCCCATAGGAAACACAGTAGAGTAGAAGACTGCTCTTTTCTCAAAAGCAGAGTGTGTTTCCTGTAAGGCGAGCTAGCGTTTGTTTCCCAGTCCTAAATGGAGTTGAATCACATCCAGTTTTTGGTCCTACGAGCAAGAGTTGTTTTCTGGTAAGGAAAGTCACTATTGCGCTCCCATTTCCATACTCAGTGCAAATAGCACTCGAGTCTGTTCCCAGCAATTACAGTGTATTGGACTGAAGCGGAGCTACTGTTCTTGTCAGTTTCCTAAGCAGAGTTGAACTAGATATGGTCCATGTGTGTAGGAAGCACAGTTCTTTTGTTCTGAGCAAATTCACTGTTCTGGCCCAATAGGAAACACACTAGAGTACAAGAGTGCTCTTTTCTCAAAAGCAGAGTGTGTTTCTAGTAATGCGAGCTGGCATTTGTTTCCCAGTCCAAAATGGAGTTGAATCCCATGCAGTTTTTGGTCCTACGACCAAGAGTTGTTTTCTGGTAAGGAAAGTCATTATGGTGCTCCCATTTCCATACACAGTGCAAATAGCACTCGCGACTTTTCCCAGCAATTACAGTGTATTGGACTGAAGCGGAGCTACTGTTCTTGTCAGTTTCCTAAGCAGAGTTGAACTAGATATGGCCCCTGTGTGTAGGAAGCACAGTTCTTTTGTTCTGAGCAAGCTCACTATTTGGACCCCGTAGGAAACACAGTAGAGTAGAAGAGTGCTCTTTTCTCAAAATCAGAGAGTCTTTCTTGTAAGGCGAGCTAGTGTTTGTTTCCCAGTCAGAAATGGAGTTGAATCCCATGCAGTTTCTTGTCCTATGAGTAAGAGTTGTTTTCTGATAAGAAGAGTCACTATTGTGCTCCTATTGCCATACACAGTGCAAATAGCACTGGCGTCTGTTCCCAGCTAGTACAGTGTATTGGACTGAAGCGGAGCTACTGTTCTTGTCAGTTTCCTAAGCAGAGTTGAACTAGATATGGCCCGTGTGTGTAGGAAGTACAGTTCTTTTGTTCTGAGCAAGCTCACTGTTCGGACCCCATAGGATACACAGTCGAGTAGAAGAGTGCTCTTTTCTCAAAAGCAGAGTGTGTTTCTTGTTAGGCTTGCTAGCGTTTGTTTCCCAGTCCTAAATGGAGTTGAATCACATGCAGATTCTTGTCCGACGAGCAAGAGTTGTTTTCTGGTAAGAAGAGTCACTATTGTGCTCCCATTGTCATACACAGGGCAAATAGCACTGGCGTCTGTTCCCAGCATGTACAGTGTATTGGACTGAACAGGGGCTACTGTTCTTTTCAGTTTCCTAAGCAGAATTGAATTAGATATGGCAGTATTTGTAGGAAGCACAGTTCTTTTGTTCTGAGCAAGCTCACTCTTCTGGCCCTATAAGAAACACAGTACAGTAGAAGAGTGCTCTTTTCTCAAAAGCAGAGTGTGTTTCTTTTAAGGCGAGCTAGCGTTTGTTTCCCAGTCCTAAATGGAGTTGAATCACATGCAGTTTTTGATCCTAGAGCTAGAGTTGTTTTCTGGTAATAAAGTCACTATTGCGCTCCCATTGCAATACACAGTGCAAATAGCACTCGCATCTGTTCCCAGCAAGTACAGTGTATTGGACTGAAGCGGAGCTACTGTTCTTGTCAGTTTCCTAAGCAGATTTGAACTAGATATGGCCCGTGTGTGTAGGAAGCCCAGTTCTTTTGTTCTGAGCAAGCTCACTGTTCGAACTCCATAGGAAACACAGTAGAGTAGAAGAGTGCTCTTTTCTCAAAAGCAGAGTGTGTTTCTTGTAAGGCGAGCTAGTGTTTGTTTCCCAGTCAGAAATTTAGTTGAATCCCATGCAGTTTCTGGTCCTACGAGCAAGAGGTGTTTTCTGGTAAGGAAAGTCACTATTGCGCTCCCATTTTCATACACAGTGCAAATAGCACTCGCGTCTGTTCCCAGCAAGTACAGTGTATTGGACTGAAGCGGAGCTACTGTTCTTGTCAGTTTCCTAAGCAGAGTTGAACTAGATATGGCCCGTGTGTGTAGGAAGCCCAGTTCTTTTGTTCTGAGCAAGCTCACTGTTCGGACCCCATAGGATACACAGTCTAGTAGAAGAGAGCTCTTTTCTCAAAAGCAGAGTGTGTTTCTTGTTAGGCGAGCTAGCATTTGTTTCCCAGTCCTAAATGGAGTTGAATCACATGCAGATTCTAGTCCGACGAGCAAGAGTTGTTTTCTGGTAAGAAGAGTCACTATTGCGCTGCCATTGCCATACACAGGACAAATAGCACTGGCGTCTGTTCCCAGCAAGTACAGTGTATTGAACTGAAGAGGATCTACTGTTCTTGTCAGTTTCCTAAGCAGAGTTGAACTAGATATGGCCCCTGTGTGTAGGAACCACAGTTCTTTTGTTCTGAGCAAGCTCACTATTCGGACACCATAGGAAACACAGTGGAGTAGAAGAGTGCTCTTTTCTCAAAATCAGAGTGCCTTTCTTCTAAGGCGAGCTAGTGTTTGTTTCCCAGTCAGAAATGGAGTTGAATCCCATGCAGTTTCTTGCCTATGATTAAGAGTTTTTTTCTGATAAGAAGAGTCACTATTGTGCTCCTATTGCCATACACAGTGCAAATAGCACTCGCGTCTGTTCCCAGCAAGTACAGTGTATTGGACTGAAGAGGAGCTACTGTTCTTGTCAGTTTCCTAAGCAGAGTTGAACTAGATATGGCCCGTGTGTGTAGGAAGCACAGTTCTTTTGTTCTGAGCAAGCTCATCTTTCTGACCCCATAGGAAACACAGTAGAGTAGAAGAGTGCTCTTTTCTCAAAAGCAGCGTGTGTTTCTTGTAAGGCGAGGTAGCATTTGTTTCTCAGTCCTAAATGGAGCTGTATCACATGCAGTTTCTAGTCCTACGAGCAAGAGTTGTTTTCTGGTAAGGAAAGTCACTCTTGCGCTCCCATTGCATTACACAGTGCCAATAGCACTCGCGTCTGTTCCCCGCAAGTAAAGTGTATTGGACTGAAGAGGAGCTACTGTTCTTGTCAGTTTCCTAAGCAGAGTTGAACTAATTATGGCCCCTGTGTGTAGGAAGCACAGTTCTTTTGTTCTGAGCAAGCTCACTGTTCGGACCCCATAGGATACACATTCGAGTAGAAGAGTGCTCTTTTCTCAAAGCAGAGTGTGTTTCTTGTTAGGCGAGCTAGAGTTTGTTTCCCAATCCTAAATGGAGTTGAACCACAGGCAGTTTCTTGTCCTACGAGCAAGAGTTGTTTTCTGGTAATAAGAGTCACTATTGCGCTCCCATTGTCATACACAGGGCAAATAGCACTGGCGTCTGTTCCCAGCATGTACAGTGTATTGGACTGAACAGGAGCGACTGTTCTTTTCAGTTTCCTAAGCAGAATTGAACTATATATGGCAGTATTTGTATGAAGCACAGTTCTTTTGTTCTGAGCAAGCTCACTGTTCTGGCCCAATAGGAAACACACTAGAGTAGAAGAGTGCTCTTTTCTCAAAAGCAGAGTGTGTTTCTTGTAATGCGAGCTGGCATTTGTTTTCCAGTCCCAAATGGAGTTGAATCACATGCAGTTTTTGGTCCTACAACCAAGAGTTGTTTTCTGGTAAGGAAAGTCATTATTGTGCTCCCATTTAAATACACAGTGCAAATAGCACTCGCGACTGTTCCCAGCAATTACAGTGTATTGGACTGAAGCGGAGCTACTGTTCTTGTCAGTTTCCTAAGCAGAGTTGAACTAGATATGGCCCCTGTGTGTAGGAAGCACAGTTCTTTTGTTCTGAGCAAGCTCACTGATCGGACCCCATAGGAAACACAGTAGAGTAGAAGAGTGCTCTTTTCTCAAAATCAGAGAGTCTTTCTTGTAAGGCAAGCTAGTGTTTGTTTCCCAGGTGGAAATGGAGTTGAATACCATGCAGTTTCTTGTCCTATGAGTAAGAGTTGTTTTCTGATAAGAAGAGTCATTATTGTGCTCCTATTGCCATACACAGTGCAAATAGCACTCGCGTCTGTTCCCAGCATGTACAGTGTATTGGACTGAAGAGGAGCTACCGTTCTTGTCAGTTTCCTAAGCAGAGTTGAACTAGATATGGCCCGTGTGTGTAGGAAGCACAGTTCTTTTGTTCTGAGCAAGCTCACTGTTCGGACCCCATAGGAAACACAGTAGAGTAGAAGACTGCTCTTTTCTCAAAAGCAGAGTGTGTTTCCTGTAAGGCGAGCTAGCGTTTGTTTCCCAGTCCTAAATGGAGTTGAATCACATCCAGTTTTTGGTCCTACGAGCAAGAGTTGTTTTCTGGTAATAAAGTCACTATTAAGCTCCCATTGCCATACACAGTGCAAATAGCACTCGAATCTGTTCCCAGCAAGTACAGAGTATTGGACTGAAGTGGAGCTACTGTTCTTGTCAGTTTCCTAAGCCGAATTGAACTAGATATGGCCCGTGTGTGTAGGAAGCACAGTTCTTTTGTTCTCAGCAAGCTCACTGTTCGGACCCCATAGGAAACACAGTAGAGTAGAAGAGTGCTCTTTTCTCAAAAGCAGAGTGTGTTTCTTGTAAGGCGAGCTAGTGTTTGTTTCCCAGTTAGAAATGGAGTTGAATCCCATGCAGTTTCTGGTCCTACGAGCAAGAGTTGTTTTCTGGTAAAGAAAGTCACTATTGCGCTCCCATTTCCATACACAGTGCAAATAGCACTGGCGTCTGTTCCCAGCAAGTTCAGTGTATTGGACCGAAGCGTAGCTACTGTTCTTGTCAGTTTCCTAAGCAGAGTTGAACTAGATATGGCCCCTGTGTGTAGGAACCACAGTTCTTTTGTTCTGAGCAAGCTCACTATTCGGACACCATAGGAAACACAGTAGAGTAGAAGAGTGCTCTTTTATCAAAATCAGAGTGCCTTTCTTCTAAGTCGAGCTAGTGTTTGTTTCCCAGTCAGAAATGGAGTTGAATCCCATGCAGTTTCTGGTCCTATGAGCAAGAGTTGTTTTCTGATAAGAAGAGACACTATTGTGCTCCTATTGCCGTACACAGTGCAAATAGCACTGGCGTCTGTTCCCAGCAAGTACAGTGTATTGGACTGAAGAGGAGCTACTGTTCTTGTCAGTTTCCTAAGCAGAGTTGAACTACATATGGTCCGTGTGTGTAGGAAGCACAGTTCTTTTGTTCTGAGAAAGCTCAATGTTCGGACCCCATAGGAAACACAGTAGAGTAGAAGAGTGCTCTTTTTTCAAAAGCAGAGTGTGTTTCTTGTAAGGCGAGCTAGCATTTGTTTACCAGTCCTAAATGGAGCTGAATCACATGCAGTTTCTGGTCCTACGAGCAAGAGTTGTTTTCTGGTAAGGAAAGTCACTATTGTGCTCCCATTGCCATACACAGTGCCAATAGCACTCGCGTCTGTTACCAGCAAGTACAGTGTATTGGACTGAAGAGGAGCTACTGTTCTTGTCAGTTTCCTAAGCAGAGTTGAACTAGATATGCCCCGTGTGTGTAGGAAGCACAGTTCTTTTGTTCTGAGCAAGCTCATAGTTCGGACCCCATAGGAAACACAGTAGAGTAGAAGACTGCTCTTTTCTCAAAAGCAGAGTGTGTTTCTTGTAAGGCGAGCTAGCGTTTGTTTCCCAGTCCTAAATGGAGTTGAATCACATGCAGTTTTTGGTCCTACGAGCAAGAGTTGTTTTCTGGTAATAAAGTCACTGTTGCGCTCCCATTGCCATACACAGTGTAAATAACACTCGCATCTGTTCCCAGCAAGTACAGTGTATTGGACTGAAGCGGAGCTACTGTTCTTCTCAGTTTGCTAAGCAGAGTTGAACTAGATATGGCCCCTGTGTGTAGGAAGCACAGTTCTTTTGTTCTGAGCAAGCTCACTATTTGGACCCCATAGGAAACACAGTAGAGTAGAAGAGTGCTCTTTTCTCAGAAGCAGAGTGTGTTTCTTGTAAGGCGAGCTAGTGTTTGTTTCCCAGTCAGAAATGGAGTTGAATCCCATGCAGTTTCTGGTCCTACGAGCAAGAGGTGTTTTCTGGTAAGGAAAGTCACTATTGCGCTCCCATTTCCATACACAGTGCAAATAGCACTGGCGTCTGTTCCCAGCAAGTACAGTGTACTGGACTGAAGCGGAGCTACTGTTCTTGTAGGTTTCCTAAGCAGAGATGAACTAGATAAGGCCCGTGTGTGTAGGAAGCACAGTACTTTTGTTCTGAGCAAGCTCACTGTTCAGACCCCCTAGAAAACACAGTAGAGTAGAAGAGTGCTCTTTTCTCAAAAGCAGAGTGTGTTTTTTGTAAGGCGAGATAGCGTTTGTTTCCCAGTCCTAAATGGAGTTGAATCACTTGCAGTTTCTTGTCCTACGACCAAGAGTTGCTTTCTAATAAGGAAAGTCACTATTGCGCTCCCATTTACATACACAGTGCAAATAGCACTCGCGTCTGTTCCCAGCAAGTACAGTGTATTGGACTGAAGCGTAGCTACTGTTCTTGTCAGTTTCCTAAGCAGAGTTGAACTAGATATGGCCCCTGTGTGTAGGAAGCACAGTTCTTTTGTTCTGAGCAAGCTCACTCTTCTGGCCCTATAGTAAACACAGTAGAGTCGAAGAGTGCTCTTTTCTCAAAAGCAGAGTGTGTTTCTTGTAAGGCGAGCTAGCATTTGTTTCTCAGTCCTAAACGGAGTTGAATCACATGCTGTTTTTGGTCCTACGAACAAGAGTTGTTTTCTGGTAAGGAAAGTCACTATTGCGCTCCCATTTCCATACTCAGTGCAAATAGCACTCGAGTCTGTTCCCAGCAATTACAGTGTATTGGACTGAAGCGGAGCTACTGTTCTTGTCAGTTTCCTAAGCAGAGTTGAACTAGATATGGTCCATGTGTGTAGGAAGCACAGTTCTTTTGTTCTGAGCAAATTGACTGTTCTGGCCCAATAGGAAACACACTAGAGTAGAAGAGTGCTCTTTTCTCAAAAGCAGAGTGTGTTTCTTGTAATGCGAGCTGGCATTTGTTTCCCAGTCCTAAATGGAGTTGAATCACATGCAGTTTTTGGTCCTACGACCAAGAGTTGTTTTCTGGTAAGGAAAGTCATTATGGTGCTGCCATTTCCATACACAGTGCAAATAGCACTCGCGACTGTTCCCAGCAATGACAGTGTATTGGACTGAAGCGGAGCTACTGTTCTTGTCAGTTTCCTAAGCAGAGTTGAACTAGATATGGCCCCTGTGTGTAGGAAGCACAGTTCTTTTGTTCTGAGCAAGCTCACTATTTGGACCACATAGGAACCACAGTAGAGTAGAAGAGTGCTCTTTTCTCAAAATCAGAGAGTCTTTCTTGTAAGGCGAGCTAGTGTTTGTTTCCCAGTCAGAAATGGAGTTGAATCCCATGCAGTTTCTTGTCCTATGAGTAAGAGTTGTTTTCTGATAAGAAGCGTCACTGTTGTGCTCCTATTGCCATACACAGTGCAAATAGCACTGGCGTCTGTTCCCAGCTAGTACAGTGTATTGGACTGAAGCGGAGCTACTGTTCTTGTCAGTTTCCTAAGCAGAGTTGAACTAGATATGGACCGTGTGTGTAGGAAGCACAGTTCTTTTGTTCTGAGCAAGCTCACTGTTCGGACCCCATAGGATACACAGTCGAGTAGAAGAGTGCTCTTTTCTCAAAATCAGAGAGTCTTTCTTGTAAGGCGAGCTAGCGTTTGTTTCCCAGTCTTAAATGGAGTTGAATCACATGCAGATTCTTGTCCGACGAGCAAGAGTTGTTTTCTGGTAAGAAGAGTCACTATTGTGCTCCCATTGTCATACACAGGGCAAATAGCACTGGCGTCTGTTCCCAGCATATACAGTGTATTGGACTGAACAGGGGCTACGGTTCTTGTCAGTTTCCTAAGCAGAGTTGAACTACATATGGTCCGTGTGTGTAGGAAGCACAGTTCTTTTGTTCTGAGCAATCTCACTGTTCGGACCCCATAGGAAACACAGTAGAGTAGAAGACTGCTCTTTTCTCCAAAGCAGAGTGTGTTTCTTGTAAGTCGAGCTAGCGTTTGTTTCCCAGTCCTAAATGGAGTTGAATCACATGCAGTTTTTGGTCCTACGAGCAAGAGTTGTTTTCTGGTAATAAAGTCACTGTTGCGCTCCCATTGCCATACACAGTATAAATAGCACTCCCATCTATTCCCAGCAAGTACAGTGTATTGGACTGAAGCAGAGCTACTGTTCTTGTCAGTTTCCTAAGCAGAGTTGAACTAGATATGGCCCGTGTGTGTAGGAAGCCCAGTTCTTTTGTTCTGAGCAAGCTCACTGTTTGGACCCCATAGGATACACAGTCTAGTAGAAGAGTGCTCTTTTCTCAAAAGCAGAGTGTGTTTCTTGTTAGGCGAGCTAGCATTTGTTTCCCAGTCCTAAATGGAGTTGAATCACATGCAGATTCTTGTCCGACGAGCAAGAGTTGTTTTCTGGTAAGAAGAGTCACTATTGCGCTGCCATTGCCATACACAGGACAAATAGCACTGGGGTCTGTTCCCAGCAAGTACAGTGTAGTGAACTGAAGAGGATCTACTGTTCTTGTCAGGTTCCTAAGCAGACTTGAACTAGATATGGCAGTGTGTGTGTAGGAAGCACAGTTTTTTTGTTCTGAGCAAGCTCACTTTTCGGAACACATAGGAAACACAGTAGAGTAGAAGAGTGCTATTTTCTCAAAAGCAGAGTGTGTTTTTGTAAGGCGAGCTAGCGTTTGTTTCCTAGTCCTAAATGGAGTTGAATCACATGCAGTTTCTGGTCCTAAAACAAGAGTTGTTTTCTGGTAAGGAAAGTCACTATTGCGCTCCCATTGCCCTTTACAATGCAAATAGCACTCGCGTCTTTTCCCAGCAAGTACAGTGTATTGGACTGAATAGGAGCTACTGTTCTTGTCAGTTTACTAAGAAGAATTGAACTAGATATGGTCCGTGCGTGTAGGAAGCACAGTTCTTTTGTTCTGAGCAAGCTCACTGTTTGGACCCCATAGGAAACACAGTAGAGTAGAAGAGTGCTCTTTTCTCAAAAGCAGAGTGTGTTTCATGTAAGGCGAGCTAGCATTTGTTTCCCAGTCCTAAATGGAGTTGAATCACATGAAGTTTCTGGTCTTACGAGCAAGAGTTGTTTTCTGGTAAGGAAAGTCACTATTGCGCTCCCATTGCCATACACAGTGCAAATAGCACTCGCGTCTGTTCCCAGCAAGTACAGAGTATTGGACTGAAGTGGAGCTACTGTTCTTGTCAGTTTCCTAAGCCGAATTGAACTAGATATGGCCCGTGTGTGTAGGAAGCACAGTTCTTTTGTTCTGAGCAAGCTCACTGTTCGGACCTTATAGGAAACACAGTAGAGTAGAAGAGTGCTCTTTTCTCAAAAGCAGAGTGTGTTTCTTGTAAAGCGAGCTAGTGTTTGTTTACCAGTTAGAAATGGAGTTGAATCCCATGCAGTTTCTGGTCCTACGAGCAAGAGTTGTTTTCTGGTAAAGAAAGTCACTATTGCGCTCCCATTTCCATACACAGTGCAAATAGCACTCGCGTCTGTTCCCAGCAAGTTCAGTGTATTGGACCGAAGCGTAGCTACTGTTCTTGTCAGTTTCCTAAGCAGAGTTGAACTAGATATGGCCCCTGTGTGTAGGAACCACAGTTCTTTTGTTCTGAGCAAGATCACTATTCGGACACCATAAGAAACACAGTGGAGTAGAAGAGTGCTCTTTTCTCAAAATCAGAGTGTCTTTCTTGTAAGACGAGCTAGTGTTTGTTTCCCAGTCAGAAATGGAGTTGAATCCCATGCAGTTTCTGGTCCTATGAGCAAGAGTTGTTTTCTGATAAGAATAGACACTATTGTGCTCCTATTGCCATACACAGTGCAAATAGCACTGGCGTCTGTTCCCAGCAAGTACAGTGTATTGGACTGAAGGGGAGCTACTGTTCTTGTCAGTTTCCTAAGCAGAGTTGAAGTATATATGGTCCGTGTGTGTAGGAAGCACAGTTCTTTTGTTCTGAGCAAGCTCAATGTTCGGACCCCATAGGAAACACAGTAGAGTAGAAGAGTGCTCTTTTCTCAAAAGCAGAGTGTGTTTCTTGTAAGGCGAGCTAGCATTTGTTTACCAGTCCTAAATGGAGCTGAATCACATGCAGTTTCTGGTCCTACGAGCAAGAGTTGTTTTCTGGTAAGGAAAGTCACTATTGTGCTCCCATTGCCATACACAGTGCCAATAGCACTCGCGTCTGTTCCCAGCAAGTACAGTGTATTGGACTGAAGAGGAGCTACTGTTCTTGTCAGTTTCCTAAGCAGAGTTGAACTAGATATGCCCCGTGTGTGTAGGAAGCACAGTTCTTTTGTTCTGAGCAAGCTCACTGTTCGGACCCCATAGGAAACACAGTAGAGTAGAAGAGTGCTCTTTTCTCAAAAGCAGAGTGTGTTTCTTGTAAGGCGAGCTAGCGTTTGTTTCCCAGTCCTAAATGGAGTTGAATCACATGCAGTTTTTGGTCCTACGAGCAAGAGTTGTTTTCTGGTAATAAAGTCACTGTTGCGCTCCCATTGCCATACACAGTGTAAATAGCACTCGCATCTGTTCCCAGCAAGTACAGTGTATTGGACTGAAGCAGAGCTACTGTTCTTCTCAGTTTGCTAAGCAGAGTTGAACTAGATATGGCCCCTGTGTGTAGGAAGCACAGTTCTTTTGTTCTGAGCAAGCTCACAATTTGGACCCCATAGGAAACACAGTAGAGTAGAAGAGTGCTCTTTTCTCAGAAGCAGAGTGTGTTTCTTGTAAGGCGAGCTAGTGTTTGTTTCCCAGTCAGAAATGGAGTTGAATCCCATGCAGTTTCTGGTCCTACGAGCAAGAGGTGTTTTCTGGTAAGGAAAGTCACTATTGCGCTCCCATTTCCATACACAGTGCAAATAGCACTGGCGTCTGTTCCCAGCAAGTACAGTGTACTGGACTGAAGCAGAGCCTCTGTTCTTGTCAGTTTCCTAAGCAGAGATGAACTAGATAAGGCCCGTGTGTGTAGGAAGCACAGTACTTTTGTTCTGAGCAAGCTCACTGTTCAGACCCCCTAGAAAACACAGTAGAGTAGAAGAGTGCTCTTTTCTCAAAAGCAGAGTGTGTTTTTTGTAAGGCGAGATAGCGTTTGTTTCCCAGTCCTAAATGGAGTTGAATCACTTGCAGTTTCTTGTCCTACGACCAAGAGTTGTTTTCTGGTAAGGAAAGTCACTATTGCGCTCCCATTTACATACACAGTGCAAATAGCACTCGCGTCTGTTCCCAGCAAGTACAGTGTATTGGACTGAAGCGTAGCTACTGTTCTTGTCAGTTTCCTAAGCAGAGTTGAACTAGATATGGCCCCTGTGTGTAGGAAGCACAGTTCTTTTGTTCTGAGCAAGCTCACTCTTCTGGCCCTATAGTAAACACAGGAGAGTCGAAGAGAGCTCTTTTCTCAAAAGCAGAGTGTGTTTCTTGTAATGCGAGCTAGCATTTGTTTCCCAGTCCTAAACGGAGTTGAATCACATGCCGTTTTTGGTCCTACGAGCAAGAGTTGTTTTCTGGTAAGGAAAGTCACTATTGCGCTCCCATTTCCATACACAGTGCAAATAGCACTCGCGACTGTTCCCAGCAATTACAGTGTATTGGACTGAAGCGGAGCTACTGTTCTTGTCAGTTTCCTAAGCAGAGTTGAACTAGATATGGTCCATGTGTGTAGGAAGCACAGTTCTTTTGTTCTGAGCAAATTCACTGTTCTGGCCCAATAGGAAACACACTAGAGTAGAAGAGTGCTCTTTTCTCAAAAGCAGAGTGTGTTTCTTGTAATGCGAGCTGGCATTTGTTTCCCAGTCCTAAATGGAGTTGAATCACATGCAGTTTTTGGTCCTACGAGCAAGAGTTGTTTTCTGGTAAGGAAAGTCATTATTGTGCTCCCATTTCCATACACAGTGCAAATAGCACTCGCGACTGTTCCCAGCAATTACAGTGTATTGGACTGAAGCGGAGCTACTGTTCTTGTCAGTTTCCTAAGCAGAGTTGAACTAGATATGGCCCCTGTGTGTAGGAAGCACAGTTCTTTTGTTCTGAGCAAGCTCACTGTTCGGACCCCATAGGAAACACAGTAGAGTAGAAGAGTGCTCTTTTCTCAAAATCAGAGGGTCTTTCTTGTAAGGCGAGCTAGTGTTTGTTTCCCAGTCAGAAATGGAGTTGAATCCCATGCAGTTTCTTGTCCTATGAGTAAGAGTTGTTTTCTGATAAGAAGAGTCACTATTGTGCTCCTATTGCCATACACAGTGCAAATAGCACTGGCTTCTGTTCCCAGCTAGTATAGTGTATTGGACTGAAGCGGAGCTACTGTTCTTGTCAGTTTCCTAAGCAGAATTGAACTAGATATGGCCCGTGTGTGTAGGAAGCACAGTTCTTTTGTTCTGAGCAAGCTCACTGTTCGGACCCCATAGGATACACAGTCGAGTAGAAGAGTGCTCTTTTCTCAAAAGCAGAGTGTGTTTCTTCTTAGGCTTGCTAGCGTTTGTTTCCCAGTCCTAAATGGAGTTGAATCACATGCAGATTCTTGTCCGACGAGCAAGAGTTGTTTTCTGGTAAGAAGAGTCACTATTGTGCTCCCATTGTCATACACAGGGCAAATAGCACTGGCGTCTGTTCCCAACATGTACAGTGTATTGGACTGAACAGGGGCTACTGTTCTTTTCAGTTTCCTAAGCAGAAATGAACTAGATATGGCAGTATTTGTAGGAAGCACAGTTCTTTTGTTCTGAGCAAGCTCACTCTTCTGGCCCTATAAGAAACACAGTACAGTAGAAGAGTGCTCTTTTCTCAAAAGCAGAGTGTGTTTCTTGTAAGGCGAGCTAGCGTTTGTTTCCCAGTCCTAAATGGCGTTGAATCACATGCAGTTTTTGGTCCTACGAGCAAGAGTTGTTTTCTGGTAATAAAGTCACTGTTGCGCTCCCATTGCCATACACAGTATAAATAGCACTCGCATCTATTCCCAGCAAGTACAGTGTATTGGACTGAAGCGGAGCTACTGTTCTTGTCAGTTTCCTAAGCAGAGATGAACTAGATATGGCCCGCGTGTGTAAGAAGCACAGTTCTTTTGTTCTGAGCAAGCTCACTGTTCAGACCCCCTAGGAAATACAGTAGAGTAGAGGACTGCTCTTTTCTCAAAAGCAGAGTGTGTTTCTTGTAAGGCGAGCTAGTGTTTGTTTCCCAGTCAGAAATTTAGTTGAATCCCATGCAGTTTCTGGTCCTACGAGCAAGAGGTGTTTTCTGATAAGGAAAGTCACTATTGCGCTTTCATTTTCATACACAGTGCAAATAACACTCGCGTCTGTTCCCAGCAAGTACAGTGTATTGGACTGAAGCGGAGCTACTGTTCTTGTCAGTTTCCTAAGCAGAGATGAACTAGATATGGCCCGCGTGTGTAAGAAGCACAGTTCTTTTGTTCTGAGCAAGCTCACTGTTCAGACCACCTAGGAAATACAGTAGAGTAGAGGACTGCTCTTTTCTCAAAAGCAGAGTGTGTTTCTTGTAAGGCGAGCTAGCGTTTGTTTCCAGTCCTAAATGGAGTTGACTCACATCCAGTTTTTGGTCCTACGAGCAGAGTTGTTTTCTGGTAATAAAGTCACTATTGTGCTCCTATTGCCATACATTGTGCAAATAGCACTGGCGTCTGTTCCCAGCAAGTACAGTGTATTGGACTGAAGAGGAGCTACTGTTCTTGTCAGTTTCCTAAGCAGAGTTGAACTACATATGGTCCGTGTGTGTAGGAAGCACAGTTCTTTTGTTCTGAGCAATCTCACTGTTCGGACCCCATAGGAAACACACTAGAGTAGAAGACTGCTCTTTTCTCCAAAGCAGAGTGTGTTTCTTGTAAGTCGAGCTAGCGTTTGTTTCCCAGTCCTAAATGGAGTTGAATCACATGCAGTTTTTGGTCCTACGAGCAAGAGTTGTTTTCTGGTAATAAAGTCACTGTTGCACTCCCATTGCCATACACAGTATAAATAGCACTCGCATCTATTCCCAGCAAGTACAGTGTATTGGACTGAAGCGGAGCTACTGTTCTTGTCAGTTTCCTAAGCAGAGTTGAACTAGATATGGCCCGTGTGTGTAGGAAGCCCAGTTCTTTTGTTCTGAGCAAGCTCACTGTTCGGACCCCATAGGATACACAGTCTAGTAGAAGAGTGCTCTTTTCTCAAAAGCAGAGTGTGTTTCATGTTAGGCGAGCTAGCATTTGTTTCCCAGTCCTAAATGGAGTTGAATCACATGCAGATTCTTGTCCGACGAGCAAGAGTTGTTTTCTGGTAAGAAGAGTCACTATTGCGCTGCCATTGCCATACACAGGACAAATAGCACTGGCGTCTGTTCCCAGCAAGTACAGTGTATTGAACTGAAGAGGATCTACTGTTCTTGTCAGGTTCCTAAGCATACTTGAACTAGATATGGCCGTGTGTGTAGGAAGCACAGTTTTTTTGTTCTGAGCAAGCTCACTTTTCGGAACACATAGGAAACACAGTAGAGTAGAAGAGTGCTCTTTTCTCAAAAGCAGAGTGTGTTTTTGTAAGGCGAGCTAGCGTTTGTTTCCTAGTCCTAAATGGAGTTGAATCACATGCAGTTTCTGGTCCTATGAACAAGAGTTGTTTTCTGGTAAGGAAAGTCACTATTGCGCTCCCATTGCCCTTTACAATGCAAATAGCACTCGCGTCTTTTCCCAGCAAGTACAGTGTATTGGACTGAATAGGAGCTACTGTTCTTGTCAGTTTACTAAGAAGAATTGAACTAGATATGGTCCGTGCGTGTAGGAAGCACAGTTCTTTTGTTCTGAGCAAGCTCACTGTTTGGACCCCATAGGAAACACAGTAGAGTAGAAGAGTGCTCTTTTCTCAAAAGCAGAGTGTGTTTCATGTAAGGCGAGCTAGCATTTGTTTCCCAGTCCTAAATGGAGTTGAATCACATGAAGTTTCTGGTCTTACGAGCAAGAGTTGTTTTCTGGTAAGGAAAGTCACTATTGCGCTCCCATTGCCATACACAGTGCAAATAGCACTCGCATCTGTTCCCAGCAAGTACAGAGTTTTGGACTGAAGTGGAGCTACTGTTCTTGTCAGTTTCCTAAGCCGAATTGAACTAGATATGGCCCGTGTGTGTAGGAAGCACAGTTCTTTTGTTCTGAGCAAGCTCACTGTTCGGACCCCATAGGAAACAGAGTAGAGTAGAAGAGTGCTCTTTTCTCAAAAGCAGAGTGTGTTTCTTGTAAGGCGAGCTAGTGTTTGTTTCCCAGTTAGAAATGGAGTTGAATCCCATGCAGTTTCTGGTCCTACGAGCAAGAGTTGTTTTCTGGTAAAGAAAGTCACTATTGCGCTCCCATTTCCATACACAGTGCAAATAGCACTCGCGTCTGTTCCCAGCAAGTTCAGTGTATTGGACCGAAGCGTAGCTACTGTTCTTGTCAGTTTCCTAAGCAGAGTTGAACTAGATATGGCCCCTGTGTGTAGGAACCACAGTTCTTTTGTTCTGAGCAAGATCACTATTCGGACACCATAGGAAACACAGTGGAGTAGAAGAGTGCTCTTTTCTCAAAATCAGAGTGTCTTTCTTGTAAGGCGAGCTAGTGTTTGTTTCCCAGTCAGAAATGGAGTTGAATCCCATGCAGTTTCTGGTCCTATGAGCAAGAGTTGTTTTCTGATAAGAATAGACACTATTGTGCTCCTATTGCCATACACAGTGCAAATAGCACTGGCGTCTGTTCCTAGCAAGTACAGTGTATTGGACTGAAGGGGAGCTACTGTTCTTGTCAGTTTCCTAAGCAGAGTTGAAGTACATATGGTCCGTGTGTGTAGGAAGCACAGTTCTTTTGTTCTGAGCAAGCTCAATGTTCGGACCCCATAGGAAACACAGTAGAGTAGAAGAGTGCTCTTTTCTCAAAAGCAGAGTGTGTTTCTTGTAAGGCGAGCTAGCATTTGTTTACCAGTCCTAAATGGAGCTGAATCACATGCAGTTTCTGGTCCTACGAGCAAGAGTTGTTTTCTGGTAAGGAAAGTCACTATTGTGCTCCCATTGCCATACACAGTGCCAATAGCACTGGCGTCTGTTCCCAGCAAGTACAGTGTATTGGACTGAAGAGGAGCTACTGTTCTTGTCAGTTTCCTAAGCAGAGTTGAACTAGATATGCCCCGTGTGTGTAGGAAGCACAGTTCTTTTGTTCTGAGCAAGCTCACTGTTCGGACCCCATAGGAAACACAGTAGAGTAGAAGAGTGCTCTTTTCTCAAAAGCAGAGTGTGTTTCTTGTAAGGCGAGCTAGCGTTTGTTTCCCAGTCCTAAATGGAGTTGAATCACATGCAGTTTTTGGTCCTACGAGCAAGAGTTGTTTTCTGGTAATAAAGTCACTGTTGCGCTCCCATTGCCATACACAGTGTAAATAGCACTCGCATCTGTTCCCAGCAAGTACAGTGTATTGGACTGAAGCAGAGCTACTGTTCTTCTCAGTTTGCTAAGCAGAGTTGAACTAGATATGGCCCCTGTGTGTAGGAAGCACAGTTCTTTTGTTCTGAGCAAGCTCACAATTTGGACCCCATAGGAAACACAGTAGAGTAGAAGAGTGCTCTTTTCTCAGAAGCAGAGTGTGTTTCTTGTAAGGCGAGCTAGTGTTTGTTTCCCAGTCAGAAATGGAGTTGAATCCCATGCAGTTTCTGGTCCTACGAGCAAGAGGTGTTTTCTGGTAAGGAAAGTCACTATTGCGCTCCCGTTTCCATACACAGTGCAAATAGCACTGGCGTCTGTTCCCAGCAAGTACAGTGTACTGGACTGAAGCGGAGCCTCTGTTCTTGTCAGTTTCCTAAGCAGAGATGAACTAGATAAGGCCCGTGTGTGTAGGAAGCACAGTACTTTTGTTCTGAGCAAGCTCACTGTTCAGACCCCCTAGAAAACACAGTAGAGTAGAAGAGTGCTCTTTTCTCAAAAGCAGAGTGTGTTTTTTGTAAGGCGAGATAGCGTTTGTTTCCCAGTCCTAAATGGAGTTGAATCACTTGCAGTTTCTTGTCCTACGACCAAGAGTTGTTTTCTGGTAAGGAAAGTCACTATTGCGCTCCCATTTACATACACAGTGCAAATAGCACTCGCGTCTGTTCCCAGCAAGTACAGTGTATCGGACTGAAGAGGAGCTACTGTTCTTGTCAGTTTCCTAAGCAGAGTTGAACTAGATATGGCCCATGTGGAGGAAGCACAGTTCTTTTGTTCTGAGCAAGCTCAGTATTCTGGCCCTATAGGAAACAGAGTAGAGTAGAAGAGTGCTCTTTTCTCTAAAGCAAAGCATGTTTCTTGTAAGGTGAGTTGGCTTTTGTTTCCCAGTCCTAAATGGTGTTGAATCACATGCACTTTCTGATCCTACGAGCAAGAGTTGTTTTCTGCTATGAAGAGTCACTATTGCGCTGCCATTGCCATACACAGGACAAACAGCACTGGTGTCTGTTCCCAGCAATTACAGTGTACTGGACTGAAGAGGATCTACTGTCCTTGTCAGGTTCCTAAGCAGAATTGAACTAGATATGGCCGTGTGTAGGAAGCACAGTTCTTTTGTTCTGAGCAAGCTCACTGTTCTGGCCCTATAGGAAACACAGTAGAGTAGAAGAGTGCTCTTTTCTCAAAAGCAGAGTGTGTTTTCTGTAAGGCAAGCTAGCGTTTGTATCCCAGTCCTAAATGGAGTTGAGTCACATGCAGTTTTTTGTCCTACGAGCAAGAGTTGTTTTCTGGTAAGACGAGTCACTATTGTGCTCCAATTGCCATACACAGTGCAAATAGCACTCGCGTCTGTTCCCCGCAAGTACAGTGTATTGGACGGAAGAGGAGCTACTGTTCTTGTCAGTTTCCTAAGCAGAGTTGAACTAGATATGGCCCGTGTGTGTAGGAAGCACAGTTCTTTTGTTCTGACCAAGCTCACTGTTCGGACCCCATAGGAAACACAGTAGAGTAGAAGAGTGCTCTTTTCTCAAAAGCAGAGTGTGTTTCATGTAAGGCGAGCTAGCATTTGTTTCCCCGTCCTAAATGGAGTTGAATCACATGAAGTTTCTGGTCTTACGAGCAAGAGTTGTTTTCTGGTAAGGAAAGTCACTATTGCGCTCCCATTGCCATACACAGTGCAAATAGCACTCGCTTCTGTTCCCAGCAAGTACAGTGTATCGGACTGAAGAGGAGCTACTGTTCTTGTCAGTTTCCTAAGCAGAGTTGAACTAGATATGGCCCGTGTGTAGGAAGCACAGTTCTTTTGTTCTGAGCAAGCTCACTGTTCTAGCCCTATAGGAAACACAGTAGAGTAGAAGAGTGCTCTTTTCTCTAAAGCAGAGTGTGTTTCTTGTAAGGTGAGCTAGCTTTTGTTTCCCAGTCCTAAATGGAGTTGAATCACATGCAGTTTCTGGTCCTACGAGCAAGAGTTGTTTTCTGGTAAGAAGAGTCACTATTGCGCTGCCATTGTCATACACAGGACAAACAGGACTGGCGTCTGTTCCCAGCCATTACAGTGTATTGGACTGAAGAGGATCTACTGTTCTTGTCAGGTTCCGAAGCAGAATTGAACTAGATATGGCCGTGTGTGTAGGAAGCACAGTTCTTTTGTTCTGAGCAAGCTCACTGTTCTGGCCCTATAGGAAAACACAGTAGAGTAGAAGAGTGCTCTTTTCTCAAAAGCAGAGTGTGTTTCTTTTAAGGCAAGCTAGCGTTTGTTTCCCAGTCCTAAATGGAGTGGAATCACATGCAGTTTCTGGTCCTACGAGCAAGAGTTGTTTTCTGGTAAGAAGAGACACTATTGCACTGCCATTGCCATACACAGGACAAATAGCACTGGCGTCTGTTCTCAGCAAGTACAGTGTATTGGACTGAAGAGGATCTACTGTTCTTGTCAGGTTCCTAAGCAGACTTGAACTAGATATGCCCGTGTGTGTAGGAAGCAAAGTTTTTTTGTTCTGAGCAAGCTCACTATTCGGAACACATAGGAAACACAGTAGAGTAGAAGAGTGCTCTTTTCTCAAAAGCAGAGTGTGTTTTTGTAAGGCGTGCTAGCGTTTGTTTCCTAGTCCTAAATGGAGTTGAATCACATGCAGTTTCTGGTCCTATGAACAAGAGTTGTTTTCTGGTAAGGAAAGTCACTATTGCGCTCCCATTGCACTTTACAAGGCAAAGAGCACTCGCGTCTTTTCCCAGCAAGTACAGTGTATTGGACTGAATAGGAGCTACTGTTCTTGTCAGTTAACTAAGCAGAATTGATCTAGATATGGTCCGTGCGTGTAGGAAGCACAGTTCTTTTGTTCTGAGCAATCTCACTGTTTGGACCCCATAGGAAACACAGTAGAGTAGAAGAGTGCTCTTTTCTCAAAAGCAGAGTGTGTTTCATGTAAGGCGAGCTAGCATTTCTTTCCCAGTCCTCAATGGAGTTGAGTCACATGCAGTTTTTTGTCCTACGAGCAAGAGTTATTTTCTGGTAAGACAAGTCACTATTGTGCTCCAATTGCCATACACAGTGCAAATAGCACTCGCGTCTGTTCCCAGCAAGTACAGTGTATCGGACTGAAGAGGAGCTACTGTTCTTGTCAGTTTCCTAAGCAGAGTTGAACTAGTTATGGCCCGTGTGTAGAAGGCACAGTTCTTTTGTTCTGAGCAAGCTCACTGTTCTGGCCCTATAAAAAACACAGTAGAGTAGAAGAGTGCTCTTTTCTCAAAAGCAGAGTGTGTTTCTTGTAAAGCAAGCTAGAGTTTGTTTCCCTGTCCTAAATGGAGTGGAATCACATGCAGTTTCTGGTCCTTCGAGCAAGAGTTGTTTTCTGATAAGAAGAGCCACTATTGTGCTGCCATTGCCAAACACAGGACAAATAGCACTGGTGTCTGTTCCCAACAAGTACAGTGTATTGGACTGAAGAGGATCTACTCTTTTTGTCAGGTTCCTAAGCAGAATTGAACTAGATATGGCCGTGTGTGTAGGAAGCACAGTTCTTTTGTTCTGAGCAAGCTCACTCTTCGGACCCCATAGGAAACACAGTAGAGTAGAAGAGTGCTCTTTTCTCAAAAGCAGAGTGTGTTTCTTGTAAGGCGAGCTAGCGTTTGTTTCCCAGTCCTAAATGGAGTTGAGTCACATGCAGTTTTTTGTCCTACGTGCAAGAGTTGTTTTCTGGTAAGACGAGTCACTATTGTGCTCCAAATGCCATACACAGTGCAAATAGCACTCGCGTCTGTTCCCTGCAAGTACAGTGTATTGGACTGAAGAGGAGCTACTGTTCTTCTCAGTTTCCTAAGCAGAGTTGAACTAGATATGGCCCGTGTGTAGGAAGCACAGTTCTTTTGTTCTGAGCAAGCTCACTGTTCTGGCCCTATAGGAAACACAGTAGAGTAGAAGTGTGCTCTTTTCTCTAAAGCAGAGTGTGTTTCTTGTAAGGTGAGCTAGCTTTTGTTTGCCAGTCCTAAATGGAGTTGAATCACATGCAGTTTCTGGTCCTACAAGCAAGAGTTGTTTTCTGGTAAGAAGAGTCACTATTGCGCTGCCATTGCCATACACAGGACAAATAGCACTGGCGTCTCTTTCCAGCAAGTACAGTGTATTGGACTGAAGAGGATCTACTGTTCTTGTCAGGTTCCTAAGCAGAGTTGAACTAGATATGGCCGTGTGTGTAGGAAGCACAGTTTTTTTGTTCTGAGCAAGCTCACTTTTCGGAACACCTAGGAAACACAGTAGAGTAGAAGAGTGCTCTTTTCTCAAAAGCATAGTGTGCTTCTTGTAAAGCGATCTAGAGTTTGTTTCCCAGTCCTAAATGGAGTTGAATCACATGCAGTTTCTGGTCCTACGAGCAAGAGTTGTTTTCTGGTAAGAAGAGTCACTATTGCGCTGCCTTTGCCATACACAGGACAAATAGCATTGGCGTCTGTTCCCAGCAAGTATAGTGTATTGGACTGAAGAGGATCTACTGTTCTTGTCAGGTTCCTAAGCAGACTTGAACTAGATATGGCCGTGTGTGTAGGAAGCACATTTCTTTTGTTCTGAGCAAGCTCACTGTTCGGACACAATAGGAAACACAGTAGAGTAGAAGAGTGCTCTTTTCTCAAAAGCAGAGTGTGTTTCCTTTAAGGCGAGCTAGCGTTTGTTTCCCAGTCCTAAATGGAGTTGAATCACATGCAGTTTCTGGTCTTACGAACAAGAGTTGTTTTCTGGTAAGGAAAGTCACTATAGTGCTCCCATTGACATTCACAGTGCAAATAGCACTCGTGTCTGTTCCCAGCAAGTACAGTGTATCGGACTGAAGAGGAGCTACTGTTCTTGTCAGTTTCCTAAGCAGAGTTGAACTAGATATGGCCCGTGTGTAGGAAGCACAGTTCTTTTGTTCTGAGCAATCTCACTATTCTGGCCCTATAGGAAACACAGTAGAGTATAAGAGTGCTCTTTTCTCTAAAGCAGAGTGTGTTTCTTGTAAGGTGAGCTAGCTTTTATTTCCCAGTCCTAAATGGAGTTGAATCACATGCAGTTTCTGGTCCTACGAGCAAGAGTTGTTTTCTGGTAAGAAGAGTCACTATTGCGCTGCCATTGCCATACACAGGACAAATAGCACTGGCGTCTGTTCCCAGCAAATACAGTGTATTGGACTGAAGATGATCTACTGTTCTTGTCAGGTTCCTAAGCAGAATTGAACTAGATATGGCCGTGTGTGTAGGAAGCACAGTTCTTTTGTTCTGAGCAAGCTCACTGTTCGGACCCCATAGGAAACACAGTAGAGTAGAAGAGTGCTCTTTTCTCAAAAGCAGAGTGTGTTCTTGTAAGTCGAGCTAGCATTTGTTTCCCAGTCCTAAATGGAGTTGAGTCACATGCAGTTTTTTGTCCTACGAGCAAGAGTTGTTTTCTGGTAAGACGAGTCACTATTGTGCTCCAATGCCATACACAGTGCAAATAGCACTTGCGTCTGTTTACCGCAAGTACAGTGTATCGGACTGAAGAGGAGCTACTGTTCTTGTTTGTTTCCTAAGCAGAGTTGAACTAGATATGGCCCGTGTGTGTAGAAAGCACAGTTCTTTTGTTCTGAGCAAGCTCACTGTTTGGACCCCATAGGAAACACAGTAGAGTAGAAGAGTGCTCTTTTCTCAAAAGCAGAGTGTGTTTCTTGTAAGGCGAGCTAGCATTTGTTTCCCAGTCCTAAATGGAGCTGAATCACATGCAGTTTCTGGTCCTACGAGCAAGAGTTGTTTTCTGGTAAGGAAAGTCACCATTGTGCTCCCATTGCCACACACAGTGCAAATAGCCCTCCCGTCTGTTCCCAGCAATTACAGTGTATTGGACTGAAGAGGAGCTACTGTTCTTCTCAGTTTCCTAAGTAGAGTTGAACTAGATATGGCCCGTGTGTGTAGGAAGCACAGTTCTTTTTTTCTGAGCAAGCTCACTGTTCTGGCCCTATAAAAATCACAGTAGAGTAGAAGAGTGCTCTTTTCTCAAAAGTAAAGTGTGTTTCTTGTAAAGCGAGCTAGAGTTTGTTTCCCAGTCCTAAATGGAGTTTAATCACATGCAGTTTCTGGTCCTACGAGCAAGAGTTGTTTTCTGGTAAGAAGAGTCACTATTGCGCTGCCATTGCCATACACAGGACAAATAGCACTGTCGTCTGTTCCCAGCAAGTACAGTGTATTGGATTCAAGAGGATATACTGTTTTGTCAGGTTCCTAAGCAGACTTGAACTAGATATGGCCGTGTGAGTAGGAAGCACAGTTTTTTTGTTCTGAGCAAGCTCACTGTTCGGAACACATAGGAAACACAGTAGAGTAGAAGAGTGCTCTTTTCTGAAAAGCAGAGTGTGTTTCTTGGAAGTCGAGTTAGCGTTTGTTTCCCAGTCCTAAATGGAGTTGAGACATGCAGTTTTTTGTCCTATGAGCAAGAGTTGTTTTCTGGTAAGACAAGTCACTATTGTGCTCCAATTGACATATACAGTGCAAATAGCACTCACGTCTGTTCCCCGCAAGTACAGTGTATTGTACTGAAAAGGATCTACTGTTCTTGTCAGTTTCCTAAGCAGAGTTGAACTAGATATGGCCCGTGTGTGTAGGAAGCACAGTTCTTTGTTCTGAACAAGCTCACTGTTCTGACCCCATAGGAAACACAGTAGAGTAGAAGAGTGCTCTTTTCTCAAAAGCAGAGTGTGTTTCTTGTAAGGCGAGCTAGCATTTGTTTCCCAGTCCTAAATGGAGTTGAGTCACATGCAGTTTTTTGTCCTATGAGCAAGAGTTGTTTTCTGGTAAGGAAAGTCACTATTGCGCTCCCCTTGCCATACATAGTGCAAATAGCTCTCGCGTCTGTTCCCAGCAAGTACAGTGTATCGGACTGAAGAGGAGCTACTGTTCTTGTCAGTTTCCTAAGCAGAGTTGAACTAGATATGGCCCGTGTGTGTAGGAAGCACCGTTCTTCTGTTCTGAGCAAGCTCACTGTTCTGGCCCTATAGGAAACACAGTAGAGTAGAAGAGTGCTCTTTTCTCAAAAGCAGAGTGTGTTTTTGTAAGGTGAGCTAGCGTTTGTTTCCTAGTCCTAAATGGAGTTGAATCACATGCAGTTTCTGGTCCTACGAACAAGAGTTGTTTTCTGGTAAGGAAAGTCACTATTGCGCTCCCATTGCCCTACACAAGGCAAAAAGCACTCGCGTCTTTTCCCAGCAAGTACAGTGTATTGGACTGAATAGGAGCTACTGTTCTTGTCAGTTTCCTAAGCAGAGTTGAACTAGATATGGTCCGTGTGTGTAGGAAGCACAGTTCTTTTGTTCGGAGCAAGCTCACTGTTTGGACCCCATAGGAAACACAGTAGAGTAGAAGAATGCTCTTTTCTCTAAAGCAGAGTGTGTTTCTTGTAAAGCGAGCTAGTATTTGTTTCCCAGTCCTAAATGGAGCTGAATCACATGCAGTTTCTGGTCCTACGAGCAAGAGTTGTTTTCTGGTAAGGAAAGTCACTATTGCGCTCCCATTGCCATACACAGTGCAAATAGCACTCGCGTCTGTTCCCTGCAAGTGCAGTGTATCGGACTGAAGAGGAGCTACTGTTCTTGTCAGTTTCCTAAGCAGAGCTGAACAGTTATGGCCCGTGTGTAGGAAGCACAGTTCTTTTGTTCTGAGCAAGCTCACTGTTCGGACCCCATAGGAAACACAGTAGAGTAGAAGAGTGCTCTTTCTCAAAAGCAGAGTGTGTTTCTTGTAAGTCGAGCTAGCGTTTATTTCCCAGTCCTCAATGGAGTTGAGTCACATGCAGTTTTTTGTCCTACGAGCAAGAGTTGTTTTCTGGTAAGACGAGTCACTATTGTGCTTCAATGCCATACACAGTGCAAATAGCACTCGCGTCTGTTCCCCGCAAGTACAGTGTATCCGACTGAAGAGGAGCTACTGTACTTGTTTGTTTCCTAAGCAGAGTTGAACTAGATATGGCCCGTGTGTGTAGAAAGCACAGTTCTTTTGATCTGAGCAAGCTCACTGTTTGGACCCCATAGGAAACACAGTAGAGTAGAAGAGTGCTCTTTTCTCAAAAGCAGAGTGTGTTTCTTGTAAGGCAAGCTAGCATTTGTTTCCCAGTCCTAAATGGAGCTGAATCACATGCAGTTTCTGGTCCTACGAGCAAGAGTTGTTTTCTGGTAAGGAAAGTCACTATTGCGCTCCCATTGCCATACACAGTGCAAATAGCACTCGCGTCTGTTCCCTGCAAGTGCAGTGTATCGGACTGAAGAGGAGCTACTGTTCTTGTCAGTTTCCTAAGCAGAGCTGAACAGTTATGGCCCGTGTGCAGGAAGCACAGTTCTTTTGTTCTGAGCAAGCTCACTGTTCTGGCCCTATAGGAAACACAATAGAGTAGAAGAGTGCTCTTTTCCCTATAGTAGAGTGTGTTTCTTGTAAGGCAAGCTAGCGTTTGTTTCCCAGTCCTAAATGGAGTTGAATCACATGCAGTTTCTAGTCCTACGAGCAAGAGTTGTTTTATGGTAAGAAGAGTCACTATTGCGCTGCTGTTGCCATACACAGGACAAATAGCACTGGCATCTGTTCCCAGCAAGTACAGTGTATTGTACAGAAGAGGATCTACTGTTCTTGTCAGGTTCCTAAGCAGAATTGAACTAGATATGGCCGTGTGTGTAGGGCGCAGTTCTAATGTTCTGAGCAAGTTCACTCTTCTGGCTCTATCGGAAACACAGTAGAGTAGAAGAGTGCTCTTTTCTCAAAAGCAGAGTGTGTTTCTTGGAAGTCGAGCTAGCGTTTGTTTCCAGGTCCTAAATGGAGTTGAGTCACATGCAGTTTTTTGTCCTACGAGCAAGAGTTGTTTTCTGGTAAGATAAGTCACTATTGTGCTCCAATTGCCATACACAGTGCAAATAGCTCTCGCGTCTGTTCCCTGCAAGTACAGTGTATTGGAAGGAAGAGGGGCTATTGTTCTTGTCAGTTTCCTAAGTAGAGTTGAACTAGATATGGCCCATGTGTGTAGGAAGCACAGTTCTTTTGTTCTGAGCAAGCTCAATGTTCGGACACCATAGGAAACACAGTAGAGTAGAAGAGTGCTCTTTTCTCAAAAGCAGAGTGTGTTTCATGTAAGGCGAGCTAGCATTTGTTTCCCAGTCCTAAATGAAGTTGAATCTCATGCAGTTTCTGGTCTTACGAGCAAGAGTTGTTTTCTGGTAAGGAAAGTCACTATTGCGCTCCCATTGACATACAGAGTACAAATAGCACTCTCGTCTGTTCCCAGCAAGTACAGTGTATCCTACTGAAGAGGAGCTACTGTTCTTGTCAGTTTCCTAAGCAGAGTTGAACTAGATATGGCCCGGGTGTAGGAAGCACAGTTCTTTTGTTCTGAGCAAGCTCACTGTTCTGGCCCCATAGGAAACACAGTAGAGTAGAAGAGTGCTCTTTTATCTAAAGCAGAGTGTATTTCTTGTAAGGTGAGCTAGCTTTTGTTTCCCAGTCCTAAATGGAGTTGAATCACATGCAGTTTCTGGTCCTACAAGCAAGAGTTGTTTTCTGGTAAGAAGAGTCACTCTTGCGCTGCCATTGCCATACACAGGACAAATAGCACTGGCGTCTGTTCCCAGCAAGTACAGTGTATTGGACTGTAGAGGATCTACTGTTCTTGTCAGGTTCCTAAGCAGAATTGAACTAGATATGGCCATGTGTGTAGGAAGCACAGTTCTTTTGTTCTGAGCAAGCTCACTGTTCGGACCCCATAGGAAACACAGTAGAGTAGAAGAGTGCTCTTTCTCAAAAGCAGAGTGTGTTTCTTGTAAGTCGAGCTAGCGTTTGTTTCCCAGTCCTCAATGGAGTTGAGTCACATGCAGTTTTTTGTCCTACGAGCAAGAGTTGTTTTCTGGTAAGACGAGTCACTATTGTGCTTCAATGCCATACACAGTGCAAATAGCACTCGCGTCTGTTCCCCGCAAGTACAGTGTATCGGACTGAAGAGGAGCTACTGTACTTGTTTGTTTCCTAAGCAGAGTTGAA
This sequence comes from Peromyscus eremicus, assembly GCF_949786415.1. Classification (NCBI taxonomy): domain Eukaryota; kingdom Metazoa; phylum Chordata; class Mammalia; order Rodentia; family Cricetidae; genus Peromyscus; species Peromyscus eremicus. Next base: position 159,252 of record NW_026735119.1, read on the forward strand.
CTAGATATGGCCCGTATGTGTAGAAAGCACAGTTCTTTTGTTCTGAGCAAGCTCACTGTTCGGACCCCATAGGAAACACAGTAGAGTAGAAGAGTGCTCTTTTCTCAAAAGCAGAGTGTGTTTCTTGTAAGGCGAGCTAGCATTTGTTTCCCAGTCCTAAATGGAGTTGAATCACATGCAGTTTCTGGTCCTATGAGCAAGAGTTGTTTTCTGGTAAGGAAAGTCACTATTGCGCTCCCATTGCCATACACAGTGCAAATAGCACTGGCGTCTGTTCCCAGCTAGTACAGTGTATTGGACTGAAGCGGAGCTACTGTTCTTGTCAGTTTCCTAAGCAGAGTTGAACTAGATATGGCCCGTGTGTGTAGGAAGTACAGTTCTTTTGTTCTGAGCAAGCTCACTGTTCGGACCCCATAGGATACACAGTCGAGTAGAAGAGTGCTCTTTTCTCAAAAGCAGAGTGTGTTTCTTGTTAGGCTTGCTAGCGTTTGTTTCCCAGTCCTAAATGGAGTTGAATCACATGCAGATTCTTGTCCGACGAGCAAGAGTTGTTTTCTGGTAAGAAGAGTCACTATTGTGCTCCCATTGTCATACACAGGGCAAATAGCACTGGCGTCTGTTCCCAGCATGTACAGTGTATTGGACTGAACAGGGGCTACTGTTCTTTTCAGTTTCCTAAGCAGAATTGAATTAGATATGGCAGTATTTGTAGGAAGCACAGTTCTTTTGTTCTGAGCAAGCTCACTCTTCTGGCCCTATAAGAAACACAGTACAGTAGAAGAGTGCTCTTTTCTCAAAAGCAGAGTGTGTTTCTTTTAAGGCGAGCTAGCGTTTGTTTCCCAGTCCTAAATGGAGTTGAATCACATGCAGTTTTTGATCCTAGAGCTAGAGTTGTTTTCTGGTAATAAAGTCACTATTGCGCTCCCATTGCAATACACAGTGCAAATAGCACTCGCATCTGTTCCCAGCAAGTACAGTGTATTGGACTGAAGCGGAGCTACTGTTCTTGTCAGTTTCCTAAGCAGATTTGAACTAGATATGGCCCGTGTGTGTAGGAAGCCCAGTTCTTTTGTTCTGAGCAAGCTCACTGTTCGAACTCCATAGGAAACACAGTAGAGTAGAAGAGTGCTCTTTTCTCAAAAGCAGAGTGTGTTTCTTGTAAGGCGAGCTAGTGTTTGTTTCCCAGTCAGAAATTTAGTTGAATCCCATGCAGTTTCTGGTCCTACGAGCAAGAGGTGTTTTCTGGTAAGGAAAGTCACTATTGCGCTCCCATTTTCATACACAGTGCAAATAGCACTCGCGTCTGTTCCCAGCAAGTACAGTGTATTGGACTGAAGCGGAGCTACTGTTCTTGTCAGTTTCCTAAGCAGAGTTGAACTAGATATGGCCCGTGTGTGTAGGAAGCCCAGTTCTTTTGTTCTGAGCAAGCTCACTGTTCGGACCCCATAGGATACACAGTCTAGTAGAAGAGAGCTCTTTTCTCAAAAGCAGAGTGTGTTTCTTGTTAGGCGAGCTAGCATTTGTTTCCCAGTCCTAAATGGAGTTGAATCACATGCAGATTCTAGTCCGACGAGCAAGAGTTGTTTTCTGGTAAGAAGAGTCACTATTGCGCTGCCATTGCCATTCACAGGACAAATAGCACTGGCGTCTGTTCCCAGCAAGTACAGTGTATTGAACTGAAGAGGATCTACTGTTCTTGTCAGTTTCCTAAGCAGAGTTGAACTAGATATGGCCCCTGTGTGTAGGAACCACAGTTCTTTTGTTCTGAGCAAGCTCACTATTCGGACACCATAGGAAACACAGTGGAGTAGAAGAGTGCTCTTTTCTCAAAATCAGAGTGCCTTTCTTCTAAGGCGAGCTAGTGTTTGTTTCCCAGTCAGAAATGGAGTTGAATCCCATGCAGTTTCTTGCCTATGATTAAGAGTTTTTTTCTGATAAGAAGAGTCACTATTGTGCTCCTATTGCCATACACAGTGCAAATAGCACTCGCGTCTGTTCCCAGCAAGTACAGTGTATTGGACTGAAGAGGAGCTACTGTTCTTGTCAGTTTCCTAAGCAGAGTTGAACTAGATATGGCCCGTGTGTGTAGGAAGCACAGTTCTTTTGTTCTGAGCAAGCTCATCTTTCTGACCCCATAGGAAACACAGTAGAGTAGAAGAGTGCTCTTTTCTCAAAAGCAGCGTGTGTTTCTTGTAAGGCGAGGTAGCATTTGTTTCTCAGTCCTAAATGGAGCTGTATCACATGCAGTTTCTAGTCCTACGAGCAAGAGTTGTTTTCTGGTAAGGAAAGTCACTCTTGCGCTCCCATTGCATTACACAGTGCCAATAGCACTCGCGTCTGTTCCCCGCAAGTAAAGTGTATTGGACTGAAGAGGAGCTACTGTTCTTGTCAGTTTCCTAAGCAGAGTTGAACTAATTATGGCCCCTGTGTGTAGGAAGCACAGTTCTTTTGTTCTGAGCAAGCTCACTGTTCGGACCCCATAGGATACACATTCGAGTAGAAGAGTGCTCTTTTCTCAAAGCAGAGTGTGTTTCTTGTTAGGCGAGCTGGAGTTTGTTTCCCAATCCTAAATGGAGTTGAACCACAGGCAGTTTCTTGTCCTACGAGCAAGAGTTGTTTTCTGGTAATAAGAGTCACTATTGCGCTCCCATTGTCATACACAGGGCAAATAGCACTGGCGTCTGTTCCCAGCATGTACAGTGTATTGGACTGAACAGGAGCGACTGTTCTTTTCAGTTTCCTAAGCAGAATTGAACTATATATGGCAGTATTTGTATGAAGCACAGTTCTTTTGTTCTGAGCAAGCTCACTGTTCTGGCCCAATAGGAAACACACTAGAGTAGAAGAGTGCTCTTTTCTCAAAAGCAGAGTGTGTTTCTTGTAATGCGAGCTGGCATTTGTTTTCCAGTCCCAAATGGAGTTGAATCACATGCAGTTTTTGGTCCTACAACCAAGAGTTGTTTTCTGGTAAGGAAAGTCATTATTGTGCTCCCATTTAAATACACAGTGCAAATAGCACTCGCGACTGTTCCCAGCAATTACAGTGTATTGGACTGAAGCGGAGCTACTGTTCTTGTCAGTTTCCTAAGCAGAGTTGAACTAGATATGGCCCCTGTGTGTAGGAAGCACAGTTCTTTTGTTCTGAGCAAGCTCACTGATCGGACCCCATAGGAAACACAGTAGAGTAGAAGAGTGCTCTTTTCTCAAAATCAGAGAGTCTTTCTTGTAAGGCAAGCTAGTGTTTGTTTCCCAGGTGGAAATGGAGTTGAATACCATGCAGTTTCTTGTCCTATGAGTAAGAGTTGTTTTCTGATAAGAAGAGTCATTATTGTGCTCCTATTGCCATACACAGTGCAAATAGCACTCGCGTCTGTTCCCAGCATGTACAGTGTATTGGACTGAAGAGGAGCTACCGTTCTTGTCAGTTTCCTAAGCAGAGTTGAACTAGATATGGCCCGTGTGTGTAGGAAGCACAGTTCTTTTGTTCTGAGCAAGCTCACTGTTCGGACCCCATAGGAAACACAGTAGAGTAGAAGACTGCTCTTTTCTTAAAAGCAGAGTGTGTTTCCTGTAAGGCGAGCTAGCGTTTGTTTCCCAGTCCTAAATGGAGTTGAATCACATCCAGTTTTTGGTCCTACGAGCAAGAGTTGTTTTCTGGTAATAAAGTCACTATTAAGCTCCCATTGCCATACACAGTGCAAATAGCACTCGAATCTGTTCCCAGCAAGTACAGAGTATTGGACTGAAGTGGAGCTACTGTTCTTGTCAGTTTCCTAAGCCAAATTGAACTAGATATGGCCCGTGTGTGTAGGAAGCACAGTTCTTTTGTTCTCAGCAAGCTCACTGTTCGGACCCCATAGGAAACACAGTAGAGTAGAAGAGTGCTCTTTTCTCAAAAGCAGAGTGTGTTTCTTGTAAGGCGAGCTAGTGTTTGTTTCCCAGTTAGAAATGGAGTTGAATCCCATGCAGTTTCTGGTCCTACGAGCAAGAGTTGTTTTCTGGTAAAGAAAGTCACTATTGCGCTCCCATTTCCATACACAGTGCAAATAGCACTGGCGTCTGTTCCCAGCAAGTTCAGTGTATTGGACCGAAGCGTAGCTACTGTTCTTGTCAGTTTCCTAAGCAGAGTTGAACTAGATATGGCCCCTGTGTGTAGGAACCACAGTTCTTTTGTTCTGAGCAAGCTCACTGATCGGACCCCATAGGAAACACAGTAGAGTAGAAGAGTGCTCTTTTCTCAAAATCAGAGAGTCTTTCTTGTAAGGCAAGCTAGTGTTTGTTTCCCAGGTGGAAATGGAGTTGAATACCATGCAGTTTCTTGTCCTATGAGTAAGAGTTGTTTTCTGATAAGAAGAGTCATTATTGTGCTCCTATTGCCATACACAGTGCAAATAGCACTCGCGTCTGTTCCCAGCATGTACAGTGTATTGGACTGAAGAGGAGCTACCGTTCTTGTCAGTTTCCTAAGCAGAGTTGAACTAGATATGGCCCGTGTGTGTAGGAAGCACAGTTCTTTTGTTCTGAGCAAGCTCACTGTTCGGACCCCATAGGAAACACAGTAGAGTAGAAGACTGCTCTTTTCTCAAAAGCAGAGTGTGTTTCCTGTAAGGCGAGCTAGCGTTTGTTTCCCAGTCCTAAATGGAGTTGAATCACATCCAGTTTTTGGTCCTACGAGCAAGAGTTGTTTTCTGGTAATAAAGTCACTATTAAGCTCCCATTGCCATACACAGTGCAAATAGCACTCGAATCTGTTCCCAGCAAGTACAGAGTATTGGACTGAAGTGGAGCTACTGTTCTTGTCAGTTTCCTAAGCCGAATTGAACTAGATATGGCCCGTGTGTGTAGGAAGCACAGTTCTTTTGTTCTCAGCAAGCTCACTGTTCGGACCCCATAGGAAACACAGTAGAGTAGAAGAGTGCTCTTTTCTCAAAAGCAGAGTGTGTTTCTTGTAAGGCGAGCTAGTGTTTGTTTCCCAGTTAGAAATGGAGTTGAATCCCATGCAGTTTCTGGTCCTACGAGCAAGAGTTGTTTTCTGGTAAAGAAAGTCACTATTGCGCTCCCATTTCCATACACAGTGCAAATAGCACTGGCGTCTGTTCCCAGCAAGTTCAGTGTATTGGACCGAAGCGTAGCTACTGTTCTTGTCAGTTTCCTAAGCAGAGTTGAACTAGATATGGCCCCTGTGTGTAGGAACCACAGTTCTTTTGTTCTGAGCAAGCTCACTATTCGGACACCATAGGAAACACAGTAGAGTAGAAGAGTGCTCTTTTATCAAAATCAGAGTGCCTTTCTTCTAAGTCGAGCTAGTGTTTGTTTCCCAGTCAGAAATGGAGTTGAATCCCATGCAGTTTCTGGTCCTATGAGCAAGAGTTGTTTTCTGATAAGAAGAGACACTATTGTGCTCCTATTGCCGTACACAGTGCAAATAGCACTGGCGTCTGTTCCCAGCAAGTACAGTGTATTGGACTGAAGAGGAGCTACTGTTCTTGTCAGTTTCCTAAGCAGAGTTGAACTACATATGGTCCGTGTGTGTAGGAAGCACAGTTCTTTTGTTCTGAGAAAGCTCAATGTTCGGACCCCATAGGAAACACAGTAGAGTAGAAGAGTGCTCTTTTTTCAAAAGCAGAGTGTGTTTCTTGTAAGGCGAGCTAGCATTTGTTTACCAGTCCTAAATGGAGCTGAATCACATGCAGTTTCTGGTCCTACGAGCAAGAGTTGTTTTCTGGTAAGGAAAGTCACTATTGTGCTCCCATTGCCATACACAGTGCCAATAGCACTCGCGTCTGTTACCAGCAAGTACAGTGTATTGGACTGAAGAGGAGCTACTGTTCTTGTCAGTTTCCTAAGCAGAGTTGAACTAGATATGCCCCGTGTGTGTAGGAAGCACAGTTCTTTTGTTGTGAGCAAGCTCATAGTTCGGACCCCATAGGAAACACAGTAGAGTAGAAGACTGCTCTTTTCTCAAAAGCAGAGTGTGTTTCTTGTAAGGCGAGCTAGCGTTTGTTTCCCAGTCCTAAATGGAGTTGAATCACATGCAGTTTTTGGTCCTACGAGCAAGAGTTGTTTTCTGGTAATAAAGTCACTGTTGCGCTCCCATTGCCATACACAGTGTAAATAACACTCGCATCTGTTCCCAGCAAGTACAGTGTATTGGACTGAAGCGGAGCTACTGTTCTTCTCAGTTTGCTAAGCAGAGTTGAACTAGATATGGCCCCTGTGTGTAGGAAGCACAGTTCTTTTGTTCTGAGCAAGCTCACTATTTGGACCCCATAGGAAACACAGTAGAGTAGAAGAGTGCTCTTTTCTCAGAAGCAGAGTGTGTTTCTTGTAAGGCGAGCTAGTGTTTGTTTCCCAGTCAGAAATGGAGTTGAATCCCATGCAGTTTCTGGTCCTACGAGCAAGAGGTGTTTTCTGGTAAGGAAAGTCACTATTGCGCTCCCATTTCCATACACAGTGCAAATAGCACTGGCGTCTGTTCCCAGCAAGTACAGTGTACTGGACTGAAGCGGAGCTACTGTTCTTGTAGGTTTCCTAAGCAGAGATGAACTAGATAAGGCCCGTGTGTGTAGGAAGCACAGTACTTTTGTTCTGAGCAAGCTCACTGTTCAGACCCCCTAGAAAACACAGTAGAGTAGAAGAGTGCTCTTTTCTCAAAAGCAGAGTGTGTTTTTTGTAAGGCGAGATAGCGTTTGTTTCCCAGTCCTAAATGGAGTTGAATCACTTGCAGTTTCTTGTCCTACGACCAAGAGTTGTTTTCTAATAAGGAAAGTCACTATTGCGCTCCCATTTACATACACAGTGCAAATAGCACTCGCGTCTGTTCCCAGCAAGTACAGTGTATTGGACTGAAGCGTAGCTACTGTTCTTGTCAGTTTCCTAAGCAGAGTTGAACTAGATATGGCCCCTGTGTGTAGGAAGCACAGTTCTTTTGTTCTGAGCAAGCTCACTCTTCTGGCCCTATAGTAAACACAGTAGAGTCGAAGAGTGCTCTTTTCTCAAAAGCAGAGTGTGTTTCTTGAAAGGCGAGCTAGCATTTGTTTCTCAGTCCTAAACGGAGTTGAATCACATGCTGTTTTTGGTCCTACGAACAAGAGTTGTTTTCTGGTAAGGAAAGTCACTATTGCGCTCCCATTTCCATACTCAGTGCAAATAGCACTCGAGTCTGTTCCCAGCAATTACAGTGTATTGGACTGAAGCGGAGCTACTGTTCTTGTCAGTTTCCTAAGCAGAGTTGAACTAGATATGGTCCATGTGTGTAGGAAGCACAGTTCTTTTGTTCTGAGCAAATTGACTGTTCTGGCCCAATAGGAAACACACTAGAGTAGAAGAGTGCTCTTTTCTCAAAAGCAGAGTGTGTTTCTTGTAATGCGAGCTGGCATTTGTTTCCCAGTCCTAAATGGAGTTGAATCACATGCAGTTTTTGGTCCTACGACCAAGAGTTGTTTTCTGGTAAGGAAAGTCATTATGGTGCTGCCATTTCCATACACAGTGCAAATAGCACTCGCGACTGTTCCCAGCAATGACAGTGTATTGGACTGAAGCGGAGCTACTGTTCTTGTCAGTTTCCTAAGCAGAGTTGAACTAGATATGGCCCCTGTGTGTAGGAAGCACAGTTCTTTTGTTCTGAGCAAGCTCACTATTTGGACCACATAGGAACCACAGTAGAGTAGAAGAGTGCTCTTTTCTCAAAATCAGAGAGTCTTTCTTGTAAGGCGAGCTAGTGTTTGTTTCCCAGTCAGAAATGGAGTTGAATCCCATGCAGTTTCTTGTCCTATGAGTAAGAGTTGTTTTCTGATAAGAAGCGTCACTGTTGTGCTCCTATTGCCATACACAGTGCAAATAGCACTGGCGTCTGTTCCCAGCTAGTACAGTGTATTGGACTGAAGCGGAGCTACTGTTCTTGTCAGTTTCCTAAGCAGAGTTGAACTAGATATGGACCGTGTGTGTAGGAAGCACAGTTCTTTTGTTCTGAGCAAGCTCACTGTTCGGACCCCATAGGATACACAGTCGAGTAGAAGAGTGCTCTTTTCTCAAAATCAGAGAGTCTTTCTTGTAAGGCGAGCTAGCGTTTGTTTCCCAGTCTTAAATGGAGTTGAATCACATGCAGATTCTTGTCCGACGAGCAAGAGTTGTTTTCTGGTAAGAAGAGTCACTATTGTGCTCCCATTGTCATACACAGGGCAAATAGCACTGGCGTCTGTTCCCAGCATATACAGTGTATTGGACTGAACAGGGGCTACGGTTCTTGTCAGTTTCCTAAGCAGAGTTGAACTACATATGGTCCGTGTGTGTAGGAAGCACAGTTCTTTTGTTCTGAGCAATCTCACTGTTCGGACCCCATAGGAAACACAGTAGAGTAGAAGACTGCTCTTTTCTCCAAAGCAGAGTGTGTTTCTTGTAAGTCGAGCTAGCGTTTGTTTCCCAGTCCTAAATGGAGTTGAATTACATGCAGTTTTTGGTCCTACGAGCAAGAGTTGTTTTCTGGTAATAAAGTCACTGTTGCGCTCCCATTGCCATACACAGTATAAATAGCACTCCCATCTATTCCCAGCAAGTACAGTGTATTGGAATGAAGAGGACCTACTGTTCTTGTCAGTTTCCTAAGCAGAGTTGAACTAGATATGGCCCGTGTGTAGGAAGCACAGTTCTTTTGTTCTGAGCAAGCTCACTGTTCTGGCCCTATAGGAAACACAGTAGAGTAGAAGAGTGCTCTTTTCTTTAAAGCAGATTGTGTTTCTTGTAAGGTGAGCCAGCTTTTGTTTCCCAGTCCTAAATGGAGTTGAATCACATGCAGTTTCTGGTCCTACAAGTAAGAGTTGTTTTCTGGTAAGAAGAGTCACTATTGCGCTGCCATTGCCATACACAGGACAAATAGCACTGGCGTCTGTTCCCAGCAGGTACAGTGTGCTGGACTATAGAGGATCTACTGTTCTTGTCAGGTTCCTAAGCAGAATTGAACTAGATATGGCCGTGTGTGTAGGAAGCACAGTTCTTTTGTTCTGAGCAAGCTCAATGTTCGGACCCCATCGGAAACACAGTAGAGTAGAAGAGTGCTCTTTTCTCAAAAGCAGAGTGTGTTTTTTGTAAGGCGAGCTATCGTTTGTTTCCCAGTCCTAAATGGAGTTGAGTCAAATGCAGTTTTTTGTCCTACGAGCAAGAGTTGTTTTCTGGTAAGACGAGTCACTATTGTGCTCCAAAGCCATACACAGTGCAAATAGCACTCGCATCTGTTCCCCGCAAGTATAGTGTATCGGACTGAAGAGGAGCTACTGTTCTTGTCAGTTTCCTAAGCAGAGTTGAACTAGGTATGGCCCGTGTGTAGGAAGAACAGTTCTTTTGTTCTGAGCAAGCTCACTGTTCTGGCCCTATAGGAAACACAATAGAATAGAAGAGTGCTCTTTTCCCTAAAGCAGAGTGTGTTTCTTGTAAGGCGAGCTAGCATTTGTTTCCCAGTCCTAAATGGAGTTGAATCACATGCAGTTTCTAAT